>NC_132913.1:100221901-100509401 GCF_047675955.1 Chlorocebus sabaeus | reverse complement strand
AAAAAAAATCCAGTTTTAGTTTAAATGATATGTAGGAAAGCATTGTGCAAACATTTTTTTTTTATAAATAGTGATTTAAAAACATAGTCATTAGTGTGTCTGTGTTTTAAATATGTATATGAATTTCTGTGATGCCTTATCTGCTCTGCTTTTTGCTGTGTGCCGTTAACCTAAATTTGGTAAAGTCTGGTGGTGGTGTATTCTTAGTATTTGCTTATGATTATTTTATGAGTTCTTTGATAATATTATTCCCAGGCAGAGAAAAATAAAAAATCTTCTTTCCCTATTCTTTAGTTTGTATGTCAGTGCTTGAATTATATCAAGATAGAGGTCATATGAAAATGTTTTATCTTCATTTATCACCCAAATGAACATGGTTAAAATGCACTGGTTGTGTTTAATATAAACTACTTAGTGGTTATTATGTCAGTATGTATCAATTAATGAAAAATTAATCAAATGTTTACTTTGAGGATACTAGTTTCATTAAAAGAAAACTTCTGTGTGACCTCAGAAAATTAATACTTGTATTCAGATTCTCAAATGAGAGTTGATAATATTTATTTAGGCGACATTTGGAGCAAACTGTGTCACTTTAAAAAATAAACTTCTAGTAATGACATTATGACAACACCCACATTGGGGGAGCGCGAATATAGGATAAGATATTTATTTTTTCTACTGACTATAACTTGAAAGTGCTTGGAATTTGTATTTATTTCCTGGTTCATTTTAAATATTAATGGCAAAAACCACAGTTACTTTGGTGTCAACCTAATATTTCAGCTGACACCCTAATTTTAAGTATTGCAATGGCCAATTTGCTAATGAACATAAATACATACAGCATGTGCCAATAGATTGTTTCTCTAAAGCAGGGATTAGCTTTTAGAAAACTTTCCCCAGTGAGATTTACTATTTCATGTTTAATGTTAATAAATGGGAATGGGACATATGTTGAAATAATGATAAGGCCGTATTAAGCCAGCAGAACAGAACAAAACTTTAACTGAACAAAATAAGATAGTACAGACTTCAGCATTTCTCTTTTGGTGAGACTGTCTCAGTATCTGTATAATGTATAGCTAAGGAACAGTTTGAAAGCCACTTTAGAATTGTCTTCTAGAAAAGTACACACATAGTTGAAATCTGAAATAACTGAGAATTGGTTTTAAGAAAACAAACTGCCTTTTCAGGATCCATACTTGTCTGTCTAGCCTGAATAATTTAGGCTTACATTCAATAACCATTTAAATACTATTGTAATAAATTCATCATCATATCAATAAGGCTTGATGAATCAAATTTTTATAGAATGTATAAGAGGAGGTTTTTTCCTAAATGAAATAATTGCAGAAAATTTGGCATTCTATTACTGTAGCAAAACTTGGCAAAAACTAAAGTACAGAACAGAATCTAGATTCTTAGTGAAATTTGAATCACAGCTTCTATGTGGTAATGCAGTGTCAGTCTTCTAAGAAATATGTGTGTAAGCATAATCCATTGATTGGATTTAAGAATTTTGTTAGGCTTTTGTATATTCTAACTAATGTTCCATCTGGATTTTAATATTTGACATAAATATGTACAGTCATGTGCATACCTGATGAGTTTTCAATGATAGACCACATATACAACGGTGATGCCATAATATTATAAATAGGATATTTTTAAGGTACATTTTCTGTGTATATATAGATACCATTATGTAACAATTGACTACATATTCAGTATAGTAACATGCTGTGCAGGTTTGTAGCTTAGGAGCAACAGGCAATATATACCATACAACCTAGGTATGAAGTAGGCTATCCTATCTAGATTTGTGATGTGCACTTGACAGTGTTCACAGCTAACGACACATTGCTCAGAACACATTCCTGTAGTTAGGTGATAGTTGATTTTATATGATAGTTATAAACATGTCAGAATAATATATTTTCCTTGACTTAGTATTATATGGGGTTAAAAAGTCAAGGGCAAAATACTGCTACCATGTTCATGTTTTTAGTTCGAGATGGATGTGTCTCTTCAAAGTTTTTTCTTTTTGCTCTTTTTCATTTGTATATTTAAATCAATGCTCTGAATATTTACAACAAAATAATGAATATTGTCACTTTCCTCAGTTTGAGAGGTTAGTAAAATACATTCAAGGGACCAGGGAAACGATTATAGGAACTGGGTCAAATAGGTACAAGTTTCTAGATCCCAGGGATTGTGAAATTGAAATTTAGTTTTTTCTACTTCTGGATTTTGTTTTAGAGATAATTCTTCACATCATTCTGAATTTTTAAAATTTAGGTTATTTAGGGAGGCGAAGGTTGCAGTGGGCCAAGATCGCGCCACTGCACTCCAGCCTGGGTGACAGAGCAAGACTCCATCTCAAAAAAAAAAAAAAAAAAAGATTATGTTATTTATAAGTTTTTATGGACTTCTGATTCATTAGAAGTTAACATGGCTTTTACTTCCCTGATTTTCATTTTATATATTTAATATATGCTTTACATTTTGGAAAGGTGAAGTGTACGTTGATTTTTCTGCTGTTTTTCTTGTAGTGTTACATCTTTCAAAGGTGTAACATGCTATCAAGCATTTGAATAATTCTGTCGTACTCTACATTTTTATATTTATGAAAAATAGATCATGTCAGTAATGGATACTATCATTTGTTTAATATTTCCCTGGAAGTGTTTTCTGTTTAATTTTTATATACTTCTTCTGTGTTTATGGAGTTAGTTTATTTCTGGTTATTTATTGGGAAACTGAGACACTAACATTTACCTCCACTTTTACTCATTGAACTCCATCACTAAC
Organism: Chlorocebus sabaeus; assembly: GCF_047675955.1. NCBI lineage: Eukaryota > Metazoa > Chordata > Mammalia > Primates > Cercopithecidae > Chlorocebus > Chlorocebus sabaeus. The sequence continues at coordinate 100,506,587 of NC_132913.1, read as the reverse complement.
CATCGTAGAATCTGGGAATCTTACTTCTAGTTCAGTGATTGGTTTCTTGTATCTCAGTTCTTAGTACCAGATTAACTATAGTAGCTTCTTGTATTAACTTTTATTTGTGATGTTTTTCAAGGACTGGAAAAACAGTCTTCATTTCCACTTCCCCCAAATCACGAAGAATGTGGACTTATGACATATTAAGTAGACCTTAAGGTTTTTAAGTAAAATGTTTACATCTATTCCTGTAAACCTTCTGCCTTCTTGCATCCGAGACAATATTGTACTTGTACTGGATAAGTATTCTGTCTGAATATTTACTGAATTTATGCATTATTAAATGAATGAAAAAAGGAAACATTGATTGGCCATCATTTGAGAGTATTGAAGAAGCTTAAGCAGAATAAAATTTATAAAACAGCATAATTTCAGTCTCTAACTGAATGGGTTTCAGTGCCTTACATTTCATGTTCATGTGTCATTTTCGTTGAATTTTTATTTCTTCTTCTAGGCCATACTTAATTTTTATTGAGTTGCTATGTTTAACAGTTTTCAGCAAGAGCTTAAAATAAAAACACTGGAAAATATAAAGTTTAATGTACCTAATATGCAAGGCTTGATAAGGTGCCCTATAAATGGGGAAACAAATAAATATGGTCATTTCTCTTAACAGACTTACTTTCAAGAGTGCTGAAATACTCTAAGGCTTATAAAAGTTTGTTACTAAAGTCGGTCTGTAGAAAGGTATCTTTGCCTTCTCTATCTTTGGATGAACTGCTTGGTGACATATTCTACTATAGGGATAAGTTCAATACCCAGCGAGTGATAATGATAATAAAATCTGCAGATTGTAAACTGTCTACTGCATTATTCCTTACTATTGTATAACACTATGTATTTTCAGTGAGTGTTACTCGATATATTTGCTGGTGACAAAGTGAGTTTTTAAAGAAAAGAATTAGCTGACTAGTAACATTTAGGGAGATCATCAGTTGAAACAGAAAAAATAAATAAATAAAGGAAAGGAATCTGAAAACTAATCTTTTTTTGACCAATTAGTGACAGAAATTTCTGAGTTACTCCTTTCTTATATTTCATCGTTAGCTGATTTGATTGGGAAAAGAGATTTTAATTTTATCCCTGTCATGCAGGGCGAGAATTCACTGTTTGGAAACAGAACTGACAAGTGAATTTCATTAAGACTGATAATATGGCAACATAGTGAAAGCTTGCAACTATTATCAGCATGTAGAAATTTTAAACAAGCTATTATTTTTGACCAATGTTCTATTACTTGTCATAGCGATCTTGTATCTAATGATGGTGACTATAATGGGTTGAAGAGGTTTCATTCAAAAATGTGTGTGTGTGTGTGTGTATGTGTGTGTTTCATTTTAATATTTTTAGGTTTTGCTTGCATTGTAGGGCTACCTTCATAGTGAAAAAAAGACAGTTATATAATTTTGTTTATATTTGTGGTGGAAACAACCTAAGAATTATTAGTGAGAACTACCAGTTGATACTGACATGTGTATTTTCAACAGTAAATATTCTGCTTTGTTAGTTGTTTACATAATAAAAGCAAAAGTACAGATCTATAAAACCATAATGAAATGATGCTATTTCTGATAAAGGGATATATGGTAGAGCTAAGTCCTTAGTTCAGGAATTTGAGTGAATTGCTGGGAGCTTTCCTTCTTCCCAATTTTCTGCCTTTATACTAACCCCCTCCTTCCACACAGACAGATACTTGTAATAGGATTGTGACTCCTCTTGTCTCCACCTAATATAAACAGAATGTGAAATTAGGACTATGGCTTGATCGTTACTGTATCTTGAGTGCTTAGCAGTGTGTCTGGTACAAAAGTCTTACCCCATAAATATTTGTTGAGTGAATGAATGAACACTCATTTTATCACCTTGAAACTGGGTGTAAAAAGCCCAGTTGTTAGGCTCACTCATTGCATTCCATTCCCTTTTCTCTACAGATTCTTTGCGTTTTTCTATTTATTTTGTTGCATTTCACTCGTTTGCATATTACTTTGTAAATGAGCTTGTGTTTTTTAATGTTGTATATTTTTATTCCATAATATTCAGATATCAGTTACTAATAAGTATTTATTTGTATAGTATCTAGTAAAATATAAATGGCCCCATTAATGGAAAAAGACTTTGAATTCCCGTATTTGTAGAAGCATTTTCCCCCAACTTGGTTTCCTTTATAGCCAATGATATACATTATGAAGGTGTTTGACTGGTTCAGACACACAGTATTATTCAACATTGTGATGTGGTCCTGATCCTTAGTTTCCTTTTGTATAAAATGAAACTATTACTTTCTGGAAAGATTTGTTTGGTAATTAAATGGCTAATGTTGAAGGATGCCCAACTAAATGCACCTTCACTAAATGTTAGTACTTTTCCCTCTGTTCATTTGTTCCTTCCATTACTACCAATTTCACAAAACTAGCCCCCAGAATAATAAATTCCTGTGGTCCCATTGGCCCTGGATTTTAACCTTTAAGGACCTTAAGCCTTTCTTTTCCAGCAGTATTATTTTGAGAGACCTGGACACCGTCGTTGACTCTACTGTCTCTTCCTTTTAGTTACCCTCAAACACTGTGTTTTGCACTGAGACCGTGCTCCCATCTGGCATTCTGTACTGTCCTTGTCTGAGAACTGCTTACATTGTTAGGATTGTCTCTATCCCCAACCAGACTATAAGTCGTGCCTGTCTTGTCTAGCCCTATAGCTCCAATACTTAGCAGTGTTTAGTATGTATACTATACTCTATAAATTGGTATTTGATAAATTGATTTGCTTATTTGTTTTTCTGTTATTATGGGAAAGTGATGATGAGAAGAGGGTATCCTGAAAATCAGTGAATTCCCTGATCCTGGAATACAATCCAGTGACTTCCCAAGTCCACATTCTTTTTATATTAGATGTAGTCGTAACAGGAGTTTTAATATGTGAAGGAAGAAGCTAAGTTTTCTGTCTGTAAAAGCTATTCTTCAGGATTCTATTCCTTAATTTAATTTTCTGTTATGTAGTTAAAGATAATGCCATTTAAGACTTACTTGATCTCTTTCTTAATAATGGATGTCTCTTTCCCATAATTAAGCATAGTTAAAATATGTCCTGTGTTTTCCATATTATTTGAAAAACTCTCAGGATTTTACGGTATTCATATTAACCTTGTAAATTGATAATTCTTCTGTCAGCTGGAAGTTTAAAGCTTCCTGAGTTTAAGGAAGTTAGTTCAACTTTCTGAAAGGTATTTTTTTCCCTCTGAGTATAAAAGTCAAACCAGACATTTGAATATAAATTTAATCTCAAAATGCATGAAAATAATGGAGTATGCTAGGTGTTTATTGTTAAAAATATTGCACATTTAAAGGCAGGCTACCTTGCCACTAGGTAAATTAGTCAAGCAATAGGTTTAATCTACTTAGAAATAGCACTATGAGGAAGAAAATAAAATTAATTCAACTGATAGTGTTAGATCAAGGAAAGAAAAGACAAAAACAGCTTGCTGTTGCCAAAAACGTATTGCTAACTTTGTTCAGGTTGCAGCTTTTGTGTTTCATTTAGGTTTCAGCTTGTCCCAGGAGGTGTTGCTATACTGTGAAGGTGTTAGGCAGTGTAGTAATGGAACAGGAGATAAAATGGAAGGCACATAAAATGTCTTATCATTTGGACCTTCCTGGAGAAACATAGCTTGAATTTCTGAGTGGTCAGCTTGACATTTTAAAGCAGTGAGAAGTTGTGTCATTATTTCTAGAATACTACAGTAGTTAGAGGAAAAAGATTTAAAGTTCATTGCAGTAATTGCTGACAGCTTCCATGGAATGAGAGGCGCTTTTAGTAAGCATGTGCTGCCTTGAACAAAGGCAACCTGCTAGGAACGTGAAAGAAGACAGTGGGCTTTGGAAGATGAGAGTGACAAAAAGGTAGATTCGGGCATTCTTGTGCTCCTGAAATAATTGCATTCATTTTAAAGGTGGAAGATTAAAATAACTTTTAATGATTATTCGTATGTTTATAGCCTTTAAGAAAAGAAAGACTTTAGGCTTCTGAAACTAATGCCTTACATATTTTCAGTAACAAAGAGTACAAAACCTGGTGGCTAGCTTGTCCCAGGGAGCAAGGTAGCTGGTATCACTGGGCTTGGCACAATCCATGTGAAGTGCTGAGGTGATCCCTACTGTAACAGCATTCCCCTCCCTGGAAACCTGCAATTTGCCTCTTAGTCCCAGATGGGGAGGAAACTCGCAAACAGCTGCAAGCCATGCATAATGGCAGGGTTCACATCCTGACGGGGACAAAGTAGAAAAAAAAGAAAAATTCAAAAGAGTCTTCATAACATTATTTGAGTCAAGGACTTTATGCTTTTTGTGAAGGTTGTAGCACTTCTTTTTTCTTTTTAAAGTTTTTAGTATGTTTTTTTTTTTTTTTTCTCCCTCCTGGATGCTAGCCAACATCCAACTGAAGGAAACACATGGGGATGGCACATTTATCACATTGCACTATCTTTTGCTTAAGTAGCTAACATTTATTGCTTAATAAAGAACATCCTGCACACATACCAACTAGGTGTCCAGTATATTACTATGCATATGTATAAATGTACATTCACATTTAAACATGCTCTTACCTGTGACCCTCAGAAACACCTGAACACATAAAATTAGGCATGCACAGAGGTTTCAAATATATGATCTAAAAGGTAGATCTTTACCCAAACTCCAAACCTAGGAACAGATTTTGTATAAATAAATTTATACTATTACTTATAATAGTGACCAATAACTGTTACCAATTATACAAATAGTTATTTATGTAAAACTTAAAGAATAATCTGGTTGTATTCTGTAATCATAGATTACCGTAGACTGAAGGGATCTTAAGATCCTTAACCTCAGGCAGGTAGGCTTTTAAGCATTTTACCTGCACAAATCAGTAGCATTACCTTTATTTCACAGAAAAGGAAGCTAAGCCTCTTAGAAGGTAACTTGTACAATTCCAGGTGACATAGATGTGATCTTCAGTGCTAAATCACCAGTTAATAGAAGAAATAAAACCCAGTTTGTATAAATTTTGATCTACTTACCTGACCAGAAAACATCAAATATTCTAAAAGAAGTATTTTTTAAATGGATAAGGAACTCTCTTACATCTGATTAATGTAATACCATACATACACAAGTGTTAAAAGAAAGTCATTTATATGCCCTTCAACTATACCTTATATGTCTACTTTGCTTTCTATGGTGCATAGTCATCACTTTAATATGTTTCACATACTTTAGTTATGAGCTTTAGAAAGCTGTTTAGATGGTCATTTAGAAATGGAGACAGATAACTCATTGAATAATCAAGACTTCAGTTCACAAATACAAGGATGGCATGCTTAAAGTAACTACTTACAATGAGAAGTTATCTTTTTGAGTTAGTGATCTTGTGAGAATATTTCTTGATTTTTTTTATGCTGTATATTTTGCACTGAGGTTTTATAGTAGCTGAATATTCTGATGTGGTGGTGTGAGGCTTTTGAGTCCTTGTATTTCTCATCAAAATATTTTACAGTGCATAGTTGCCTCTATATATAAAAAGATAGACATATATATCTATATGCATACCTTTCACTAGTGCCATAAAAGCAGGGAATATATCTGTCTTGTTGCCATTCAAGCATTAATTCTCTTGTGCTTTACTCAATTTTAAATGCTCTGTGGCTTTAGAATATGTTCTATTATATATTATCCAATGATTGTATCCATTCTGGAAAAAATGGTGTCATTCACAACCAACATGTACTCATGCCTTTTTCCTCTCTTCATGCTTGCACCTATCTTGAGTGCTGGCTAGTTCTCCTTCTATATAAGTTATATCCAACTTATTAGTACTATTTTACATGCCATTTCCTTCATAAAGCCTTCTGCATCTTCCCTGTACTTCCATGTAGTAAACATAACCCCAGATTTATGTTTGTTTGATGTTGATACTTATGAAATGCTTTCATATAGATATATTAATAAGAAGCAAAAAGTTCCAAGTGTATTGTTTATACAATTTTATTTAATACTCAGGACAACCCTAGGAGGCAGCTACTGTCATTATTTTGATTTTATAGATGTGAAAATTGAAACTTAGGTTTCCTAAGGTCATGTATAAGTAAAAGAACCTGGCCTTAAACTCCAGGGCACTGGACCTAGAGCCCTTGCTCTTTAACCACAGGGCTATGTTGCTTGCTTTAAGTGATTTCATGCTTTTCCAGTCTTCACAGTTTTAATGTACAGGATATTATCTTCACTTTTTACAGTAGGAAGCAGGGAGCCAGCAAGTGACTTCCTAACATTTGTATATGTAAGCATTTAAACACAGATGTTATAATCTGGTATTTCCATGATTTAAATACTTCATAGGATGCTTTGTAAATGTTTTTGCCTTTAATTATATGCATTCTATAATCCTACTTAAAATGTTCATTCATTCATTAGAAGTAGGAAGCTAGTATGAGCACTGTAAAGAACGACGACGACAACAAAAACTGCTGCTGCTATGTTGTGGAAAATAAGTATCTGGCTCTGATCTATCAAAATTAGCTTTAATTCCCCTTAATCACCACAAGTTTTCTCTTTCTCACTACTTGATAGATTTATTGGTTATTAATTTCTAACTGGCCAATCCTGCATCTCAGGGCCAAATGCAGACTCCGTTTGTTTGACTCAGACCAATAGTACAGTGTTTATGGAAGAACAGCAGGGAAAGAAATTTTGTAGCCTTGATCTCAATGTGTATGACCCAAGGATATTTGAACCTGGGGTATGGAAAGCTGTTGGATTCCCCTGTTGCTTCACTTCAGAGACCCAGTAAAGCTGCTGAAGTGTGTTGCACTGCTTTGGCTCCTCCCTCTGTTGCCGTTGCCCAGTGATAGAAACCCTGCTCCATTCCTTATCTCTTTCTGTTTAGCCGCCAGCAGCCTTGCCTTCTGACCTCGTTTAAGCGTCCTTAGTGACCTCTGGGAATCCTTGCGGGTCCCTTTGGGAACATACCCACTCAGCTGGATCTTATAGTAATTATTTTACTTCTTACAGAAGTTAGGTTAAGAATTTTGTACTTCTCTTATTAAAGAGATAATTTCACAATGTAATTTGCTTCACAAGCCTCCCACAGTTATGTTAAGCAGATGGTTGCCAAACGCCAGTTCAAAGTAGATTGCTCTTATATGAAATAAAATCCACGCTCAGGAAATTTGGCAGTATAAGTTGGTCTTCTTCCAAAACAGACTTACTCAGACAAATTTCTCTTTACCTCAAACTGGCAATCTACTACACCTGTATTCCACTGTAGAACAAAAAACATATCAGATTGTATACACTGATTCAAAGGTATCATTCTTTAACATACTGACATCTGTTTTTTTCTTTACTAACTACTACTAGCTACTGTGCTTTTGGCGTCATAGGGAAATAGCAAGAATTTGGTCATCAGTTCTGAGTTCTAGTCACAGCTCTGACTCGGAATATTTATACCAATTGAATATGTTACTTCACTGATTTTGAGTAAAATGAGGATAAAATTACGTACTTCGTAGAGTGGCTGTTGTAATTTATTCAGTTGAGATATATATATATATATATATATAAAAAAAATACACCTAAATTCTTTCCTGTCATTAGTGGTTCTTTAATTAATGTTATGTTGATATTGGTGATTTGTGTTTAAAACCTAAATCTGTGTTGTTATATTTATTCATCACACGTGTTTGATTTATGTGAAATCTCCATAATTTAAAAAGAGAAATATCATACGTAAATCGGCAGCACTGGTTCAATAAATACATATTGGGTGCTTCATATATGTAAGGATAGGATGATTTTACAACTATGAATAAAGGCAGTATTACCTTTCAAGGACCTTACACTGTATGCAGTGTAGCGGTAAGGCAAATGTTCGGATGAAATCACTGAAAATGTAAGGTGACGTAAGTTTCATAGGAGAACAACTTTTTGCTCAGAAAACATTCACAAAAAAAGGTAACATATAAGTGATCCTTTAATGATGTGCTAATTTTTATAGAAATAGGGGAAGTATCCCAGAAAATAAAAGCAGGTGCTTGGGAAAAAAAACAAAATCAAAAACAAAAACCAGTAAGTAGAGATGTATAAATGTGCTTCACAAAGACTGAGGACAGTGGTTTGGCTGGAAAAAGTATGAGTAACTAAAAGACTCATAGGACATATGGCTGAGGGATATGATGGGACTACACTTTGGATGTCCTTAAATTCCACACCAGTGCCTTTGTATTTAATGTGTGGGCATTAGGCAGTCCTTGAAGACATTTAGAAGAGTAATATGAACTCTGCAATAGAAAGATTAATCTAACAATTGAATATAGATGAATTGAGGGAGAAGAGTATGGCAAAAGTTTGAAGAAAAGAGACCAGTTAGAAAGTTTTTGATATTGTTCCAAGTGAGAAGTCATGGGGATCTTAAAGTAGTTGTATTGCCCAAGAAGATGCAAAAACAGTTGGATATGCAAGACACAGAAGATATTGAACCTTTAGGACTTGGCAAATGAAATCGTTCATTGGATAAAGGAATAGACTGCTGTTTGGCTGAGGCATTTCTATTTAAAGTAGGTTTATTTTCTCTGCATTGTGTAGTTCTCATAAACTAGTTGTCTGCCAAAAAATAGAAACTCCATCTGTGGGCCACAATGGTGCTACTGTGCTAGGTAATAAAGGTGTGTGTTTCGATGATGTGCATGCTATATAAGGTTTCATGCATTGTGGAGGATCATCAGGAAGTTAGATATTTTGCTCTCCATTCTTTTACAATTTTTTTTTCCGTGAAAGTAGGGAGGAAAATTTTTGGTCTTTATTATCATTCTATCAGTAGTTGACACAAGACTGTCAAACATGACCACAAAGGAATCCTGAAATGCTATCCTTCAGAAACTATTGGTTTAGAGATGAAAATTGATAATACTGACTTACTGCTCAAATTACTGCCTTGACCTACCACTGATAAGTCATAGCATGACAAGGAATATAGAAATTAATGTTAAAAAATAGAGAGGAGGAGGAAAAGATTGAATATTGACAGATTCTTCAGCAACTAGGTGTACTGCATAGACATACCCTTGACAACACCAAAGCAAATTTTAAAATTAGGAGGTAGTTGTTTTGAGTGAGACATGCATCCCAGTTTTGATAGAAAGTCGTAATTCAATAGTTTGGTTTATGGAAACTTAACATTTCTTTATCTGACCATTCTAGACTTAAATTTCTGGTATCCTCTTCAACTGGTGGATATAGTTTTAGAGCTACCAAAAGAACTGTTTGCCTATGACTGATTTTTGTCCTGAATATAATACTAATGTCAGTTACTTGTTTCATTGGAGAGCCAGTATCATGTCATAGAAGGATGGATAGGCTATGAGTCAAAAGATCTTGAGTTACTGTCAGGTTCACATTTACTAACTTGTATCCTTTCAATAGCCACTTAACAATCATGCTTCAGTGTTTATCTGTGGCTGCCCTTCCTACAATGCAGTCATTTTGAGGATCAAAAAAGAATTTGTCAGTATTTTATAAATCATAAAAACTGTCTTATTTTTCTATTATTATTATCATTATTGTTACTATTATCATTAAAAGGATTCTAAATCTGTAGTCTACCAGAGATTATTTTATCTAGCCTGCTGTTTTCAGGAACATCAAGTGTTACTTACCCCCATAGTTTAGATGGTACTAGTGGCTGCGTCAGGATAAACAAATACCCCAAGGTCCCATAACAAGTTAAACGGCAGAAGAAGTGGCAGAGACCCTGGTTTTCCGCCTTTAGGTGCAGGGAAACTTTACTACACTATTGTTGGAATAATAACAGTATTTCAGAAATCAGTACTGTCTTGATCTGGAGTAACTCCAGTGGGTTTAAGAAATACATAATATAGCTATATTGAACAGAGAAGAAAGAGGATGGAGAGAAAAGTGAAGTGATATGATATACAGATTTAGAATGCTACCCAGAAGTGGCTCAACTGCAGCTTAGTGACACCAGTGTCTGGACATGTCCAACCATTTCTAAAACGAATTCTTTAAGGATGTTGTGAAGAAGCTGTTTTTCAAGACTCATCCACTTCCCTATCTGCAGTCAAAAGGAACAAATATATTGTGTGAAATTTTGCTGAGGATATTAAAAAATGATTGCATATACCTTTGTTGTGATGTGATTTTACTTTAATTGTTTAGACTGTTGGTAAATTCTTAGTAAATAATTGGGCTTTACATCACTGTTTTGAAGGCAGTTTGTTTTCCTAACACATTATTTGAACAGCTGTTGGGATGTTAATGTGGATTTAATAATGTTTGGTGTTTCTGTTTAGAAAGTTTAAATGGGAGAGAGTTATATTAGTGCAGAAGCAACTTCAATAAATTATTAGATAGCCATATTGGTTTCATTGGTATACGTAACACTGGTATACGTATTCAAGTGTCTGGCATAGATTGGGAAACATTCATGCTTATAAGTTATCCCTTAAGTGCCCACTTCAATTCTCAGGGAACAGAAACCAAGCATATAAAAAGTCCACTTACACATCACACCTGAAATACATTTTTTTTCCATTTGGTAATTAAGAATGTTATTTTCTTATCTTCTATTCCACACTGTGAGAAAGATATTTCTTTAATTCTCATAATATTTACTTCCTTAAAAAATTAAAAATTAAAATTAAAATACACACTTTGGCAACTAAACAAATGTAAGTCACTAATTCCATAGAAATTAAACTAGAAAGCTTATTTTATACTCTATTAGATCAATAAATATATCACTTTAAGTAGAGAAAATAAACCATAATCCCTCTGCGTTATTTTCCTGGTTAGGAAACTTGACTAACTTGTTTGTAGATTAGTAGAATCCGGTCATATTAATAATAAAGTTTTAAGTTGTAGAAAGTTTAATATGTATATTAAAAAAGTCTTACTGATATTTTCAGTTCTGATTACTATGTATGGTGTTTCCAGAACTTGACATTTAAAAATTATAGCATTATTTGTGAAAATCAAATTCTAATGATGAGGGCAGAATTTATTATCTTAATTTGAAAATTCAAAATTAATATACTTATGCAGATAAAGTGATCTCTTTCTTAAAATTTTTAAAAATTGAGAATTCATATAATTAAAGAAATAAATTGCCAGACTGCAAAATCATATGCTGTCTTGCACAGATGGGTGACTTTGTGAAGTTATAGTGTAAAAAGTAGTAAAGTAAAATGTCCAAGTTATAAATAAGTGCCTTTTCACATTTACATCTTGTTCAGTTCAATAGATTTATTATGTAACCAAATTACATATGTTAGTAAAATATTTCTTGTATTCTTACTCATGAACTCTTTTATGGCCATTTTTGGAGTACATACTCTTCTGTTAATATGGGTTTCTTATTTAAGTTAATACTATTTTTTTGCTTTAGGCTTTAAACATTTACTATCATTGTTGACAGAATATTAGGCAAGTAGTAGATACTTAATAAATATTTACTGGTTTAATGATTTTTAAAGAGAATTCAGTGCTATCTTTGTTCCTTATTGGCTAAGGTAGATGAGTTCTATGACTGAACGTAAGGTCTACAAATGTATGTAATGACTGTTGTGCATTTTATTGTCCTTTTCATTCTTACGTGAGTAAAATTTGGATTTTATTTTATTTTTTTAACTTTTTCAAGTACAGTGGTGGCAGAGAAAATGTCCATCATAGCATTGATTGGATTAAATTAATTTGTTTTTAATAGCTTCACAGAATAACATGATTTTGCCCCATTTGGTTTTATATTCTACCTTTTTTTCCACAATGATCTATACCTGTTTACCTGTGTAAAGGCTTTTATTCAGTTATCCTTTTATTACCGTATTAGTGAATTAAAGGCAAGTCTAGTGTAACTGTCCATTCACTATTACGTATCTGGAAGCAAGGACTATTGTGAAACCTTTGATTGTAGAGAGCCTAGAATGGTTACTGAAGAAACTTTCGTAATTGAAAATTGTTTGGCTTGAAAGTCACTTTAAAAAAGAGAGTATCTGTACAAGTGTCTTTACTTCTTGTTATTTGTAAATGGAATTGATTAAACTAGTTGTTTTTATGGCATCAAGTTTACATTCTAGTGTTTATAATTATATTTTGAAAGCAGAAAGAAGAAGAGGGGAAAAGCTTGAATTCATAAGAATGTTTATATCCTGAAGCTTTTTTTTGGAAGAATATGTGGCACTTTTTATCCTGAAATATATTCAAAGCTTTTTCTACATAAACTTGATCGTAACAGTTTTTTTCTATTAACTTATTCTTGCCATGTGTTCACAAACCTGAGTCTACTAAAATATGGATATAACAGTTATAAATATAAATGCTAAATGGAAGTGCCATTACAAATGAAGTATAAGAAACATCTTTATCATCAAAACTAAAATCTTATTTCATATCCTCTTTTCATTGCTAACAATTTGTTCTGGCAAAATTCTTTTTAACTTAAGTCATTATTGTTTATTAGCATATGATAACGTGTGTACATTTCCACAAATATGCCCAACTTTTACATTCTTTATTTCATATCAGAGAAACAAGCTTGAAAAATAACTCTTGGTATTGAGAATTGTAACAGTGAGATTTCATTTTACTCAAATGAACAAGTTTTCATCTTTATAGCCCATTTATGAGAATGTCTTTGTGTTACCAAATTGTAAAAGAAATTTCCTGTAAGTCTAATTTCAAATATTTGAAAACTAAAGGACTCTGAATATTATTGTACAGTGGTTAATAGCTGTAATTCAATAGTTGTAGCATCATATAGTATAGCTACAAATATAACAAAAGTCTTAATATATAAGTTATAATTTAGAGTACACTTAAGTTTACTACTTACATTTAATCATTAACAAATTAAAATATTAAGTGTTCTACATTAATTAAAAACATCTTAAATAGTGAAAATAAACCATGGGAGAGTTTCTATGAGTGGAGAAAACTTTTCTATTTAATAGTTAAGATTCAAAGAATAATTGCTTTTTATTCTAGAGTTTCAACCTAATTGTAGTGAGATGGGTTAAAGATTAGTTAGTTACACTGGGATTTTGTTTGTATATACACACCATGTAAATGCTAAATTTAATCTATGACATATGTATATTAAAATGTGTTGGACTTTATTGATTTACTCTATCAGTACAGCAAAATTGTATACATTCATATATTATAAACATATATTTCTTTATAGTATTGTTAGAGAAGAGATTACTACAGCTTACTATTTCTTGTCTATTTAGGTTTTAGCAAAATATACATTTTTTCTGTATTTATTTGAAGTATATTCTCCTATAGAGAAAAACTTCTAACTATATTTATAATCTCATACTTTTAAAAATCACATTTTATCTGTTTCATGTTAAGTTTTAATCTCAGTAGGTAAAAAGATAATTTAGTAGTGTAATGTCAGTCATATTCTTCATAATTCTGAGCTATTTTGAAATTTAATAGACTCATAGTTTCAGGTTCTAAAACTACACTTTCAGTTATGTATTTCTTCATTCCTGAAATGGAATTCTGATAAACTTTATGCACACTAGGTGGTATAAAGTCATGCTGTATAAAATTACACTTTTCGATGATTTTCTTTCTTCTTAAGTTTAATTTTAAATGACAATTGTGAATGGAATATAGCATTATATGGGATAACCAAAAGCATTTTACATTGATTTTAAAAGTCTCCCTTACCAGAAAAAATATCATGGAAGAATTACTTAGATTATAGAAAAACCTATTGATGCAAGATATAGAATCCAAGAGCCATAACTGAAGGCTTTAACAATTCAACATGTGAAATTAGCTTATATGCCAAAAAAATGCCCTTGAGTAAAGAGATAAACCAAAATTTTTGCAAAACACATCATAAACACAGGGCTAAGTTCCTTAGTATATAAAGAGCATTTAAATTCAGTGAGAAAAGACTGATAACTTAATAGAAAAATGGGCAGACAACTTTGATAAACAATTCTGAGAAAAAATACAGAACATTTCAACATAGAAAAAGATGTCTAACTTCACACATAATTTTAAAATGCTTTTTAAAAACCGTAGTAAAATACGAGTTTTAATCTGTCAGATTAACAGAACTATGTGGTATTGTAAAATAATGTCTGTAATAGAAAGAAGCAAGAAATAATTTTGAATTTCCAATGATGAACTGGACGAACAAATTACACTACATTTATAAAATGGATTCAGACTATTTGGAATTTGAAACTTATGGTACTGGTTGCTTTTGAGAGGGCCTGAAAGATAGTGAGCTTGATTACAAAAGAACTTAATTTTTAATTTTTATTCTTTATGTTTTTTGTTTTTTCTTTGCCATGTTTATGGGTTCTTTAAACATACAAAGCAAGTTTAAAGCAATAAAACTCTTAAGTTAGTAGAACATCTCAGTAAATACTACTTCAACATCTCCTATATACCACAACATTCTTGAGCATGCTGGCAATATAAAGATGGATACAATACTGTCCCAACTCTTTTTAAAAACCAGTAAGGCAGTACCAATTTGTAAGTAGGGTAAAACTCAATATAGTTGGTACTCTGTTAGAAATGGGTCCTGGAAGGATGCATATCACTTTGTAGATCTCAGTGTGGTTTATATACTACAAGTTGATAGAGCTTCACAAAAACCTTATGAAATAGAACATAGAAAAAAATATGTCCAGAAAAAAATAAAAGATAAGCGCATTTCCTGTACTTACTCATTTAATGCCACAGCAACCATAGGAAATAGGTACCATTATCATCCCCATTTTATAAAGGACATGGTGAAATTAAACCTAAGTTCCTCGCTGTCCTCACTCTTATACCTAAACTGTTCTGCTCGAACTTTATTCAGTTATCTGAATTCATGTCTACTTTGCAAACATGAGACTCAGTTTAAATAATTAGTTCAAGATTATAATGCCAGTACTCCTCTGCCACAGAGCCATTTTGATAGTGCACCCTCTTGTGATAAGTACTAATGACAAATCACAGACTGTGTGGTTTCTCTAAGAAAACAATGGCAGTGAAAAGAACTTACTTCCTTTTTATGAAAATATTTCCTCTACTCAAGTAGTACCAAATAAGTTGTTTTGCTTAGTAACTTTGATATGACTTCTTAAGAAATTTTCAATATTACTGGATAAAAAACTGATACTCACTTAAACCTCGTTTCTGCTTTATGAAAAGACTGTCAGCAATCCAGAATGAAGGCTGTGCTAACAAAATTCCAACTTTTCTGTGGGATGATCCAAAAACAGCAAACAGAACGCATTAAATTTCTTAACAGTGGCAAGTGTGTACATGCATGCTATGCCATTCCTGTGATTAGCTGCTTTTTGGTGTGCATAGATTAGAGTTGGAATACTTTGATTTTCAAGCATGTTCCATAGGTAATTTTTTAGATAGAAAAAACAAGCGGAGTAACTTAAGAGCGTGTGAGATCTGTGTACTACATTTATATAGCTCTAAACTGAATATATGTGTTTAGTCTGATTTTAGAACATTTGCCTTGACAATGTATCTTCATATGTCAAAGACATTTGCTGGATTAAGATCCTGAATTGTTTCTCTTGCTGTGTTCAGAAGCAGGTTTATACAAGTACTCTGATGAGAAACAGAGAATATGAAGTACATATAATGATCATTAAATTAAGAGGAGGCATAGTTCACTGTGTTAAGCAATATTTAATCTCGTTTCTTCCATAATCCTATCTCAGTCTTAGTAGCCTTAGTGACAGACTCAAAAGCCAATACCAGGATTATTAAAAAACTTGTTAAAAAGCAAATGTCTAAGCTAAAGAAACAAATGTATGCAGAAA
This sequence comes from Chlorocebus sabaeus, assembly GCF_047675955.1. Taxonomy (NCBI): domain Eukaryota; kingdom Metazoa; phylum Chordata; class Mammalia; order Primates; family Cercopithecidae; genus Chlorocebus; species Chlorocebus sabaeus. The sequence continues at coordinate 100,490,698 of NC_132913.1, read as the reverse complement.
TAAGGAGTCATTCTGTTTACCTAGAGTTTTCCTGAGCTATCTTCACTTCCATGACATTTCACTAAAATATCATAGAACACAGTATGTATTAACATGGCATTTGATGATGAACCCTATTCTACTTTATGTATCATTTTCACCCATTTAGTAGAATGGCAATGAGTGGAAAAGAGATGTAGGTGATATTACATAACATGTATTTAAAATGTATTTTCTTCTTTTCAAATTACAGCAAACTCAGTAAAACTAGAAATGCAGAGTGATGAAGAGTGTGACAGGAAACCCCTGAGCCGTGAAGATGAGATCAGGGGCCATGATGAGGGTAGCAGCCTAGAAGAACCCCTAATTGAGAGCAGCGAGGTGGCTGACAACAGGAAAGTCCAGGAGCTTCAAGGCGAGGGAGGAATCCGGCTTCCGAATGGTAAACTGAAATGTGACGTCTGTGGCATGGTTTGCATTGGGCCCAATGTGCTTATGGTACATAAAAGGAGTCACACTGGTAAGCAGCTGAAAGAATAACCTGATGACTGCCTGTGACATCTGATGTTGATATTACCTGACATCTATTCTCTTTCCTTTTTATTCAGGGGTGGCAGTGGTGAAAACTACCTTTTCAGAATTCTGCTAGTATTGGATTGCAGAAAAACAGAGAGTAGCCTGGGTCTTGACTTCCAGCCTTCAAATCTGAATAGCATATCAGAAAAGAAGTTTGGGATTCAGTTTCCACAGTTCTTAATATAGCAATAATATGATAAGGGTTCAAAAGGTATAGGAGAATTTCATTGTGTAACTTAATTTTTTTGTATTTCTATACATATTTTACCATACCCATGGGCAGGTAATATAGTTTGCTAGATAAGAGTTTATACTACAAAATGGCACTCATGCATTTATATAAGTGAATAATTTTCACTTTATGCAGTTAACTCCTTGGAATACAATTTCTAATCAATCTCTGCCTACCACAGGTCTCACTAGCAGGCAGGTGCTTTTGTAGTTCAGGGATGCTACCATCTTTCTGTAATTGTTGGTTATAACTCCTGCAAGGATATATATAGGATTGAATACGACAAATAGTGGCTGGTGTGTAGGTTGGAATATGTAATTCTGGCATAGAGTAAGGAAAAAGCCCTCAGATTAACTCATACTATATTTTTAAACATTTGACAGGTGAAAAGTTTTTCATGAAAACTAACCAAATGAGAAGGCCTTACTTAAATCTTTTTAAACCCTTTGCCAATTTTTTTTTCTTAAAAACCAACAGAAATGAGATAGTAAGTGGTAAGCTAGGAGGATCATTGACTCTTAACAAAAGAAGTTTCAAGTTCATATGAAAATTAGTTTAATGGTAATGATGGCTTTCACTATAATGCAAAGTAGTAGTGTACAGTAAAATATTAATAACTAATATTCTCAGAGTTTTAAAAAACACTCGGAAGAAATATAAATCACAATAAATTTATTTAAAAGTTTTATTTCTAAATAGCTTAATAATTACATGCTTAAAGCATTAAAGATACAAGGTAGGTCAAAGTCTTTATTAATTTGAACCTTTCATAATACACATGAAGAAACAGTCATGTGATTTGTCCATTATCCCTTATGTTGGTAAAGGCATTGCTGAAGCTAGAACCAGGGTTTTCTGATGCCCATACTGGTTTTGTTCAGACACACTATTGCTTGGTATGTCAGTATACCAATAATTTATTATAAGGTATAACTGTAAACTAAGACTGATATTTTAAACATTACAGTGAGAAGTTATACATTAAAATCAGTGTTATCATAATCAAAATCATCAGCTTTAGAACATATTTACTTATTCCAATCATATAGTCAATTACATTTTGCTTTTCGGTTTATCTCCTTTTTAAACAGCACCATGTTTTAAAGAGATTTATATTACTAGTGTATTTTTTTTTCTTTAATTTTTAAAAGTATCTTAGAAAAAGCTGAAAGATGAAGCTTGGTATCTACTTGATAAAAAGAAAAGGGAAAAGCCTATAAAATAATCTACTTTTCATCTATGCTCATGAGCTAATTCTAACAACACTTCTAAAAACAAGTTTCACAAAGTTATAATATATTAATTATGTAAGAGTGATTATATTAAGGAAGATAATACTCATTCAAATGTGTAACTTCTCCTGTCTAGTAAAATACAAACAAAACAGTCAGTCTAATGGTTTTTCAGTTGAATTGCATGCAATGTTAAATTTTAAGCTAAAAAATAAACTAAAAACAGTATTTAGAAGATTTTTAATTAATCTTTTATGTTCTGAATTAAGAAAATTCAGAAAACCAGAGTACAGTTTTTAGAAAATTTAGGTTAATCAGTGATTCAATGTGATATAATAATATTCATGAAGATTGTTAATTTGTAAATACAATAATAATTATATACCTACTCTACTGTCCTTTTGATATTTACTAGAGTGGTAGAGTTGAATTATTTTATTTTTGAAGATAATCTAATTGGCATAATAAAGTTTATAAACAGTTATACAGATTTCCACAAATCCTAGGAATACGAGACTCACTCAACTAATAACAGCAAGGAGTATGTTAAAGTACACTTGCAACACTATCTTTTTTGTCAATCAGTGTTTATTGGAGTATTGTGCAAATTATTACACTTTCTTCAGATCTAGATTTTTCTTAAAGTTAATAGCCATTTACGGAGAAACTGTGATATCTGTCATGCTTTGTCAACTTTGAAATTGTGGATATGATATCTTTAAACTAGACACTTAAACATATTTCTGATGATCCAGTTTATACATCTGATTGTGTCCTGCCATTTTCAACACCACTTTAGTACCATTTTAAGACTAGAAAGTCTATTTGCATTTCTTTAATTTAAACTAGATTGAGAAAAATGTAGTCAGAATCTAGTCATTCGCCAAATGTTTTCTCCTTAATACCGTGAACTAGCCTGCATTTTAGAACTTCCCACTCTTACCAGTTTATCTCTAATATTAAAGGCACTGTCTTAAAACCTTATAATGCCTTTGAGAAACATATTTTTTAGTGTTTTTAGTTCATAGAATATCTAGTGTAATTTTTTTTTTTTTTTTTTGAGATGGAGTCTTGCTGTCGCCCAGGCTGGAGTGCAGTAGTACAATCTCAGATCATTGCAACCTCCGCATCCCGTGTTCAAGCGATCCTCCTGCCTCAGCCTCCCAAGTAGCTGGAATTACAGGTGCCCACCACTGTGCCCAGCTAATTTTTGTATTTTTAGTAGAGACGGGGTTTCACCATGTTGATCGGGCTGGTCTCGAGCTCCTGACCTCAGGTGATCCACCCACCTTGACCTCCAAAGTGCTAGGATTACAGGTGTGAGCCACCGCACCTGGCCTCTAATATAAAATTGATAGTGAAAAATGATGGAGAACCACCCACTTCATTACAACATCATGGAGCATCAGATTGAATCCGCTCTTCTTCTTTCTCTGTCATACTCTACTAAAGTACCAATTGCAGTGTCTTATTAATGACTTCATTTTATTTATTTGATGTTGCTACTTTAGTAAGTAATCAGGTAATATTGTCATCGGATAGTCCAGGCACTCTTCACTGGGAATATAGAAAGAAGAGTAAAAAAAATAGGGATAGTGAATCAATTCATGCATGAACACATATAGATTGGACATTATAAATGTAGAATTTCTTTAATTTTACCTTTCTTTAATCTACTCCCATCTTTGTAACTCAGTTTTCAGCACCATACATTGCAGCTTTGTGTAGCCATCCTCTTGCTCAGAGGCACTCAACAGATGCTTGGGATTCTGCATATTTGTAGGTTGTTGTTCCACCCAACATAGGAGCACCCCCTGTCTTTGATTCACCAAAGCAAATTGATGCATATATATTTGCATTTTAATTGAATATTTAAACGCAGATTGAGAAATAGGTGTTTATGAAGGTACATAAAATATCGAAATATAAGATATTCCATAACAAAAATAATATATAATCTCACCCAGTCAATAAATAAAAATGGACCAGTAGATTGGTATATTGGATTTAAAAATAAAAACAAAACAACAGATTCAGATATGGACATGAAGGACACATGACCATATTGTAATTGTTTTCCTGGATCCAGTTGTATTAGTCTAGATTTTTGTGCCTACCAGGGGAAAGATTAGTCATTACGGTTATAACAAACTACTTAATGTTTTCAGCTTGGATTGCTCCATTAATGTAGTTAGTAAATTTGTGAGGTTTTCTTAAAATTTCCTTTGATATACATATAAAGAACATGATTAATATTTTTTTCAGGCAATCTCTAAACTGACTCAGAAAGGGCCCCATTGATGCCGTCCATTTAAAAACAAATTATTTACAAGAAATAACTGAGATATGTTGTTTTAAAGTGACATAGACAGTATGGAGTTTTTGCATATGTACTATTTGCATAGAGAAAAGATAGTTAACTGAACCTTTTACTTAATTATCAGATAATTTTACATTTATCTCTGTAATGCCTAGGCCAGGAAATACCCCACGACATTGAAAAAAAGGGCTGCTAATGTTTTATAGAAATAACTATCAAAAATTGAGTCAATTCACTTTTTATTTGTTATTAGACAGATATGGATATTACTTCTATATTTGGATTATTCCTGGAATATAACTATGTATACTTTTAGAAATCTCATAAATTACCCTCTGTTTTAATCCTTGTTTCTAACAGTATTGTCATTGAAGATTTCATTATGATTCCAACTAACTTTAGTTTGGAGCACAGTAAAACAAATGGACTCTAGAAATGATAATTATCTTTTCATACAATCAAGACATCAATAGGAGTTAGGCAAATAAAATGAGGAAAGCCATAAAATTAGTATCCAAATGTAAAAAGCATCAAGACTTATAATTCAAATAAATATCTCCCAAAGCCTTATCTTATTGAAATTAAAATGTATTGTTTTCAATGCCCCTTTTCTCTTACCAGAAAAAGGAAGAAAACTAGTTACCTTCATCATGCCTTGTTCTTCTTTACTTCCCATGTCCATGGGAACTTACCAAAGGCTTCCATAGTATGACTTCCACACTGAGCAACCGGACAGTATATCCAGATATACCTAGAACACCTTTTGTTTCTTCTACCCTATTTGGGGATGATCATATAAATTCAGAAGTACTTTCTTATTAAAAAGATTTGAAGATATCTGTAGTATTTTGTAAATGTAAAAACTAAATTACCCTGTCATTAATCTCATAAAACTCAATTAGGTGAATTTTAAAATTCCTTTTAAAAAAGATACTATTGTTTCATTTTTAGACTAGCATTATTTTTGAATAATGAACTACTCTAAATTAGGGATTTTGAAATATTTCAACCCAAACATTGTAGGAGGTTTAAAGGAAATCTGAGTCAGCATGCTATAGGAGTATTATCTCTTTTTGTTTGTTGTTTTGTTTTGTTGTTGTTGTTGAGATGGAGTCTCGCTGTGTCGCCCAGGCTGGAGTGCAGTAGTGCAACTTGGCTCACTGCAACCTCTGCCTCCCGGGTTCACACGATTCTACTGCCTCAGCCTCCCGAGTAGCTGGGACTATAGGCACCCGCCACTATGCCTGGCTAATTTTTGTATTTTTAGTAGAGACGGGGTTTCATTATGTTGGTCAGTCTGGTCTCGAACTCCTGACCTCTTGATCCCCCCGCCTTGTCCTCCCAAAGTCCTGGGATTACAGGTGTGAGCCACTGCGACTGACCAGGAGTATTATCTAAAGGTAGACATGATTTCAAATTGTTCACCACACTTAGTAATTTAACTCTTTTGTAAAGTTATTGTGAACGAATTTGCAGCTTGCTTGGGAAACCTTACATAGACAGATTTTAAAAGTAAAATCAAATATGTGGAGTGAAAAGTATAATATATATTTGCTATTTTCCTTTTTCTTTAAAAATTTAATTTGTGAAAGAAGTGCCTCCGCCTTTCCTTTTAATACTATGTAATTATGTGGCAGGGGTAGGGAGTGGAAAATTCTTGATTTAAAAAGATGCAGCCTGTGATTCCATTAGGAAAGAGAATCAAATAATTAAGTTGTATATTATGTGTAAAATAAAAAAGATCTGCCAAAATTTGATTTATTTTAAAACCTTATGTTGGAAGACTTTATATGAGGAGACATAGATCTTACCAGGTTAATCAAACTAAAGAAGATACCACTTAAGGGAACTTTAACATTATAGATAATTTTTTTTCAATCCAATATTATCAATATAGGACCTCTTGTATATGTAGCTCATAAGAGCTCCAGATTTCTTAAGAAAAAACCTTAACCCCCACCACAGACACAGATTATACCTTTTTGGTATGTACCTCATTAAGTTCCTAAAACACTAAGTACTACAGAATTTGAGATGTACCTGATCTATCAATTTTTAAATTTATCTAGGTTTTATAAACAAATCTATATGACAGAATTTGCAGTAGCTGCTGCCAGAAAGTGACCATAGTTTGTCTTCTTTATACCTCTTAGCTTTCTTTAATTTATTAAAGAAATCATTGAGTTTGCCTTATGTCAAAGGGCCAAAAGATCTTGAGTTTTTATTATTCACTATTATTATGTGTGTTTCAGTTAAAGATATAGGAAACATGACATTTCAATGTAAGCTTTTTGAAAAACTATTAAAATTACAATTATCATCTAGCCTCAGGAACAGAAATGATCTGGTTCAACCAAAAGGGAATTGTTTTGTAATGTTCTTTTTATTCTAAACTTAGAACTTTAGTATGATACATTTTTACTATTTACTTATATTTGAATTTATATTTTACTTTGTGTATATATTTAGAGATAGGTGAATTTAAAATAGCATTTTCTTTATGGTTTGATAATGCTATCAATTTGATCCTACGTGCCAGTTGTACTGCTTCATTGCCTACATGTTTTTATATTTGATGACACTGGTGAGTCAGTTGATGGCAACAGACCAAACTTAGAATTGAGGCTTAAAAACTTTATAGCAATATCAGTAATAGAAAAACGGGGAGAAAAGATTCCTTTCAAACAATAATTTTCATGAAACAGGTATATAGGAAATGTCTGGGTGAATAATTTTATTTGGAAATTTTGCTAAAGTTTTTACTATTAGTGACCAGGAGAATCAAGAAACTTGATTTCTTTGTGCTAATGAGCTTTGTAAGTGGGTTCATTTGCTTTACCTTTTAGTTGCCCCTTTCCACATTAGCTAAATGAGGGAGTTAGACTGAAGGTCTCTTTCAGCTCAATTTTTCTGCCAATTTTAAAGAGATAGCTTGGTAAAATAAAGAGAACAAGATTTTGTAGCCAAACTGACCAAGTTCATTTCTCACCTTGACTACTTTCTAGTTCTGTGTAATAAAATACTTTGATCTATGAACTTTTCTTCATTTGTTAATTGAAATTAATACTACCTAATTATTGTCATTGTAAGAAAGGATTGAAATATTCTGTGGAAAGCATACAATTGTGTGTAAGTCAGTAAAGTGACAGCACCTCATTGTTCAACCAATGGTAAATGCTGTTATTGTTATTCTTATGAGTCAATGATAGGACTTCTGTCACATTTATACATAGAAGGGAAAAGATCATTTGATGTAAAACTTGAGACATTGGTAACTGTATTAGCAAAGCAAATTCTAGGAAGATAAATGTTTAAAAGACTTATGAGGGAGATGAGCATTTTTAGCATAGAGAACTGGCTTTGGTTAACAGTGGATGGCAAATTAGTCACTTGCACATACCCTAGTTGAACCTTCCCATTTCTTCTCCTTGCTGCAGGTGAACGCCCCTTCCACTGTAACCAGTGTGGAGCTTCTTTTACTCAGAAGGGCAACCTTCTGAGACACATAAAGTTACACTCTGGAGAGAAGCCGTTCAAATGTCCTTTCTGTAGCTACGCCTGTAGAAGAAGGGACGCCCTCACAGGACACCTCAGGACCCACTCTGGTAAGTGTCACCAACTCCTTGAGGAGAAAAGTAAAACAGGAAAATTTAGAAGAGTACTACTGGATGGTAGTAACATGGCTTTGGCATGTAGTTAGTGATGACCAGGACAATATTGTTATTGATATACATTAGATAATTGATAAATCTATCAGGATGCATGTGTCTTTCATCTTTAGACTTTCAGGCTTGGCAAAAAGAAGCACTGTCAACTGGAGAGTATCTTACTTCGATATATTAGAATAAGAAAGCAGCTGTTATATATTTTCTGTGATTTTAAAATTTTAAGAATGCAGTCATTATAGTTAATCCAGCATAAGTGAAGATCCATTATAATATCAGTTATGTTTCGAGTTACTATAGAGGAACTAAAAACTGATTTTTTTTTTTTTTGACTGATACAGTGCTCAGGCTGGTATCTCTGTGGAAAATAAAATGGTTTCTTTTGAACTTGAAAATATACTCAGAAAATTGGCCGTTGGAGTATTTTATATTCTAATTTTAACTCTCCTTGTATCTTTAGCTCTCAAACTATAGTCGTTGGGTACTCTGAAACTTTGCTGTGTTTCATAAATCATTAAAAAAATCTAGAATATGACAAGTTCTTGGGAATAAAAGAAAAAAATCTGAAATAAATTTAATGTTTTTAAGAAATGCCAGAATATAACACATAAAAGAGAAAGAATGATCAGAAATCCAAATGAATCTCATTTGACTTTTAGCATAAATTTTCATAACCAAGAAGTTAAACATGGAAAATTAATACAGAATACTCTCAAGCCAGTTTTATTTGTTTCTTCTGTTCATAATGACATACTAAATTTTAATTTTAATATGAAGATATGATGGAAGTGATATTTTAATCTACATTGACAAATCGTATTGGAGAGTGCTGAGGTTGTGGGATAATGCTTATTGTATTATCTCTCGTATTACATTTTTCCTTTTCATCTTTAAGGCTATACTGAGTTTTTAAACATGAATGTGAATTGTGTAAAACTATTTTAAACATTAACTCTTAAATTTAGGGCAGTTACAAAAATTAAATTAATGCAAACATGGAAACAAAATATTTTAAGTATATATTTTTCTTTCCTCCTTGAGTTAAAGGAATTCACTTATTTCCAACTACAACATTTTATGTCTTATTTTAAAATTATGCTATCAAAACTATATCTTAAAGCAGTGTTTTATTATGAAAAGTTTTATTGAAAAATATTTTTAGGACATGACAGGCATTTCCTTTAACTTGTCATGTACTCTAGCCAGAGTTAAATTATTGCTGAGTTATCCAAAGATTATATAACAAATAGATCTTCATGAACATATATTTTTGCCTCGACTTCATGTAATAAATAACTGTACACATCCATCTTATTTTTGTTGAAATTGTGTTGTTTTTAATATCATGGTTTTGTGTGTGCATATTATGTAATCTGTCTTAATAAATAAAGACATGGTCCTTATAACTGCCATCGTGCTCATTTTGCAATTTTAGTATACCAAGTTATGATTTTTGCAGATATATAAATAGATATATTCAAATTGGGTAATTCAAGAGAGTTTAATGGAGTCATTGTTGGAGAGGGGGCATCCAGCTACTGCATCACTAAGAGCTGATACCAATTCAATCATGCTTTCAACTGGAATCTAAAATACTAGCCATCCCTAATGTTCTTCATAATAGATAGAACATAAAACAGAGTTGCTATAGTTTTTGCTTCTCTAATTTGCCAGAAAGCTCAAAATTGATCATTATAGTTCTCTTCTTCCATTCAAATACATCTTCTCTTACTCTTACTCTCTTTAGCACATCGGCTAAATAAGGTTCTTTATCTAATAGGTGACTCAAATTTTATAGGTTCTGAGTCTTTGGTGGTCCTGTCTTTCTTATATTGCTACAGGTTTTCAATAACCAAAATTATTAGATAAGTATTTCAAAAGATATGCCCCAGTAAATCCCCTGAGTTCCAAGTGTAGTTCTTATCCTCAATGTACAGCAACAACTCCAAATCATTCTGGTAGTCTGGAAAAATTGTAAGCCAGTCCCTGTTTGGTTGGCAGCTTGACATGCCCAAAATAGTTAGTGAGTATTCTCAGCTTTCAATACAACAGGACCAGATCTCTGAAACCTGGAGAAAACATTCTTCTTTTGGGAACTGAGGTCTCCAAAACCACCAATCTAAAGGTTTCAGGACACAGTAAAAAGCTTTTAAATGGGTTATTTGATGTTATTAGAGTGGTCACCTCTACCTTAACCTCTTTGTTCTCAGACTCATGCCTTCTGGCTATGGAGGAGATGACGTTGGCCATATATCATATCCTGTAGAACACACACACACCCGGCCGGGCGCGGTGGCTCAAGCCTGTAATCCCAGCACTTTGGGAGGCCGAGACGGGCGAATCACGAGGTCAGGAGATCAAGACTATCCTGGCTAACCTGGTGAAACCCCGTCTCTACTAAAAAAATACAAAAAACTAGCCGGGCGAGGTGGCGGGCGCCTGTAGTCCCAGCTACTCGGAAGGCTGAGGCAGGAGAATGGCGTGAACCCGGGAGGCGGAGCTTGCAGTGAGCTGAGATCGCGCCACTGCACTCCAGCCTGGGCGACAGAGCGAGACTCCGCTCAAAAAAAAAAAAAAAAAAGCACACACACCCCCAAACTCCTCCCAACTGGCAACCATACATGAACTACTCCTTTGGTAGGCCATTTCACCACTCCATTTAGCCAGCTGATTCTGGAGGGTGATACATGGGGTATGACCCATGCATTCTATAGATTTGAGCTAATTGTGTTTGTCTTGCCATAAAAAGGAGTTTCCTGGTTGAAGGCAGTGTTGCAAGGAATACCAAGGTAATTGGTAAGGCATTCTGTTAAACCCATACTTGAGGGAGCTTCCAAAAATATTGAAGAGAAAGGGAAGGCACATCCCAATAGGATAAATTTCTGCCTCCTCCATGTTGAAAGAGTCAAATTTAACCTGCCTGCCACTACTTGCTTGGTTGCTTTCCCTCAGGAATGGTGCCATATCAGGGTCTCAGCATTGGAAAATTGTGAACTCAGCAGTGGTGGTAGTTAAATCAGTCATGGAGAAGAAGGAAGTCTATGTAATTGAATCTGTTCATAGTTTCTATATCCCTACTCCCATTATCACTTTGTACATTGGCCCACTGAGCAAGTACCAGGTAAGCCTGGTAAAGAGTCTGACGTTCATGAGATTACCTTGTCCAGATTACTAAGGGCCTTCTCTACAGTGAATGCCCTCTAGAGAGAATTTACATAGAATACTGTATCATCACATTTTTTGCCAATTCTGAAAGATACATCCTCATAACTCTCCCCTAGACCTTCTGTCACCAGTCATCCAATTTTATTCTTTGAAATCCTTGACCGTATGGCCATTCCATATATCATTACCTCGAGTATCTCTTCTTCCATGCAAAGTACAGTTAAATGTACTAGCTGAATGAAATTCTGGCTGCTGGAGGGATAGCCACTGTATTTCAGGGCCATCTCCCTTAAGTGGACCTGTAAACACTGTAGTCACAGCTGGTATTGAATACCAGGCAGTCTGTTTACAAACCAGATCTGCACTGTTTCATCCTCATCAACTAGTCACTGAGAATACCCCAAGAGGTCCTACAGATGGATTGAAGCAAAAAGATTGAGAAACAGTAGTAGCAGGTATTAGAGACCTCTGAGCTACTTGCTCATACAGTATACTTGGGCTTCCTCAACCAGTGTAAGAAGGCTGCAGGGAAGGAAAATATACCAATGAAAAGCTGTTGTATACATTTTTGATATGTTGAATTAGATAACACCTAGTTCATGATGCACGATTTGGGCCATATTGTCATTGGGAGTCCTATTGCCTGGTACACAATCTTAACCAAAGTTCATTAGCAAGTAAGGAGTGGCTTTTCAAATGGAGGTTAGTTATTGTTAGAAGACTGCATGTCTTTACTATAAAACCATGAGGGATCTACACACTGAGGCTTCCACTGACAGGGATGTCATACAGCATCTTCATTTGCCATAGACATTTCCAAAAATCATTGCATCTGCTGAATCTTAAGAGTCAAAGGTAGAGGGAGCTTTCATCATGGCAGGAGTATGATGCAGATCCTTTTCTTGCCCCAAACTGCTCTCAAAATGGACAGCCTGTGGATTACCTAGTACATGCACCATAGAAGTATACCCAAATATGGTCTATGTTGCTTCTAAAATCTAGAGAGGCCACCATATTTTGTGCTTCATTTTCACGAAGGAAGGTGCAAGGTGCAGCAATTTCTCACTTACGATGGAGGATCTATTTCAGCATGCCCAGATCACTGGCCCGTAAAATTTTACCAATGCGGAAAGTCCCTGAACTTTCTTGGAGTTTATCTCCTGTTCTATAGCATATACCTCTTACTGAGGCATCTCAAATATTTACTATATCCTTCTCCCAAGTTCGATCAGTGTAATGTCATGAATATAATATTCCAGCTTGATGTTTTGTGGGATGTCAAGATGAACAAGATTTCTCCAGACTGTGTTATGACAAAGAGAGTACAGTTGACTTAGCCTTAAGGTAAGATAGTAAAAGTATGTTGCTCCTGCAGTGTGAAGGGAAAAAACCGCTTCTGATTATCTTTCTTATACAAATTACCCTAACCAGAAATCAAGTCCATTGCTTCATACCTAGTGTTGGGGGCTATATTAATATGCTTCAGTAAAGATTGTATAGCTAAAACTGCATCTACAGTTAGCATTATGAAATGATTAAGTCTGCATCAATGCTGTGCATTAGCTGAATAAACAGTTTAAATGGGTGTATAGTATGAATTATCAACCCTAACATCTTTCAGTTTTCTGATGGTTTCACTAATGTCTGTTATTCACCCATAGAATTATTATTTCTTTTAGTGTGCTGTCTTGGAAGAGGTGATAGTTGTAGGGCTATGCTGTCCAATATGGTAGCCACTAGCCTCATGTGGTTACTAAACCCCTAAATATGGCTAGTGCTACATGTTGAAATAATAGTTTTTATTCTTCTTGTTTTTACTACAGTTTTATGTATGTTAATTATACCTCAATGAAGTTGTTGGGGGGAAGGGAGAAGATACTACCATCCCATGTTTCTCTTTCTCATCATTGCCCCACTACCAAAAACTAGTGGTCTTAGTATTCTCCATTGTATTTAGCATTGCAATTCTATAACCTTTCAAATCAGATTCTGGAGTTGGTCTTCAGCCTTATTTGCCCTGAAGCTTAAGTGGATAAGGGACCCTTTTAAAACTGACATAAACTTTCTGGTGTTTTGTCTGTATTCTGACTTGAGTATTCAAGGCATGCAGTTTGTCTTTCACCTTTGTGTGCTCCTTAGGGCCATCAGCCATATCATGCTATAATCTTTACACACTGCCATTGCTGCTTTAGCAAGAAATGCCACAGCTCCCAAAGCCTTACCTTGCATCGTACATCCTTACCTGCTACCACCAGTGACAATTTGAATAATCATCTTGCCAGCACATACCTTGGATCACTACTGTCCCATTAACTCCCTGGTAAGGAGGCTATCCTGCTATCCCTGAATTCCATTTTGAATGGAGCTTTGGACCATTCCTGATACCAGTAACTCTTATCAGTCAGGATCCTGACAAGAAAAGAGTAAGACACACAAATGGGGAAAATTTGGGGACATGCATGAAAGACAAATATTCACAAAAGAATGGTTAGGAATAAGGGTAGTCTACAAAAGATGGTTGGGTCTACAATAGTAGGAAGCCATTACTAGCTCTAGCCTGAAAGGGAAAGGAGATCTAGAGGTCACTGGAATTAAGAGAAATAGGATAGGGTCTTGAGCACTGACCTTCAGTAGAAGAATGTAGCCTTTGCTAACCTGTGACTTGGGAAATAAACACCCTGACCTCACTCTTTCCACCCTCCAGTCTCTTACTGGTGCCTCACATTGACTAAACTTAACCAGAAGCCAGAGGACAAGGGAGCCTATTGATTAAAGCCAGTAAAAATTAGCTTTTGCAGGAACAGAGCAAAGAAATGTGGAAAATGGCTATGGCAGCCAAACAGAGAATGTGCCACAGATTAACTAAAATTTAAGAACTAGTGCTTAAAATTACTAGTATAGAGCAGGGGTCCCCAGCCTCCTGGCTGCAGACTAGTACCAGTCAGTGGGTGGTCTCTTACAAATTGAGCCGCACAGCAGGAGGTGAGCAGCAGGTGAGCAAGCATTACTGCCTGAGCTCCTCCTCCTGTCACATCAGTGGCAGCATTAGATTCTCATAGGCAGACAACCTATTGTGAACTGCGCGTGTGAGGGACCTACTTTGTGTGCTCCTTATGAGAATCTAATGCCTGATGATCTGAGGTGGAATAGTTTCATCCTGAAATCATTCCCCCACCACCCATCGTTTGTGTTCCATGAAACTGGTCCCTGGTGCCGAAAAGGTTGGGAACTGCTGGTATAAAGTATTAAGGGGAATATAAAGATTTTAAGTTTAATCTCTTTTTTTATGAATATTATTATTGGTAGAAAGTATTTGCCTCCCTTTTTCCTCCAGGTAAAAACTCTCCATTGTTTTATTGTATTGTTATTTATCATGTTGGATATTAATACCACATTTCTGCTTCCTATGTTGTAGACTTAAAAATTTCTCATCTTGATTTTCACTTAGTAGGTTGGTAACAACAAGCCCAGCATTGGTGTGCATGAATACGTTACTGTGATAAATGTTACAGTTTAAAAAAAATGAAAAATACTTTGAAAAACATCTGGAATATGACATGTATTAAGTAAATACTAGGGATGTATGTGTGTGTGTATGTATTTCATTTACCTTGCATGGTCCCTGTACAAGGTGGTATTTTTCTGATTAGGAACTCTATTTGTCCTCTAGAGGACACCAAGTAGTGTCTTGGTTTTTATTGCATAGGCCTGGTAGTTAGGTTGTTTATCTGGAATTTCTTGAGCTTTCCCTATACAGTAGACACTATATTAAGCATTTTCCATGACCTTTTTATCTAACATAAGCAAAAAGAGATTGTTTGTAGATTAATAGCAGTAAGTCTAGTAACATGGAAAATGCATTTTTGAAAAGTTTTTACTTTAAAAACTATAAATGTAATATATATTTTATTGTTTATCTTTTTATTTAAGTCCAAGCTCTTTTCTTTCAGTGAGAAATTTGGTTGTTGAATAACATGTAATTTTTCTGGCTTAAACTATACCCATAACACATCATCTTTAGTTACATTTTCAGTTTCTTTAAGAACTTAAAGATCCTGTGAAGCAATCAGACTTCTATTCATTTTTAAAGATTTTTTTCACTAATTTTAATGATTATTTTTGCTCACATTCATTTCTTTAGAAATATTTTTATCAGCTCATCTTTATTGAATCTTTTCAAAGTGGTAAAATTTGGTTTCATAGAAACAGTGTTCTTTTTGTAATTATTTCATTGGAAATAATTATAGCAGGTAAACTGGCATATATAGGTTCTGCTACAGTCATACCTGACTCTTAGTGACTATACATACAGCTCAACTGCTAGGAGTATACTCGGATATACCAAAGAAGAACCTATGAACGCCAAGAATTCAGTGTTTTTGGTTATCCACTAGTACGTTTTACAAAGAGAATGGAGAGGCAGTTTCATTATGAGAACCTCTCGCTTTGGTTATTCCTGTTGTACAGGTGAAGAGACTGAGGCAGAAAAGAAGTCACACAGGCAGACCCTGGATTTAAACCAAGGCAGCAAACTCCACAATTTGTGCTCATCACCACCCTGCTAAGTGATAAATGACACAGCTCCTATGTTTATTCTATAAAGCTTTAACTCTACTGAAGTAACTCCTAATGATTGAAAAAAAAAAAAATGTACTGCCTAGAAGTCAGGAGATCAAGACATGTGGGTTTTAGGGTAGCTTGCTGCGAATTAACTATGGGGCTTTGTCAAGTCACTCAATTCGCTCTTTAAATCTCCTGGTTCTGCTATTATATGATGCAAACTACAATGTATTATCTTTTCTCCCTGGACTTTGCTAATCAGTCACTACTACCACATCTTAAAGAGTAGTCTCCACTCCCTCCAAATTACTACTTCTTTTTTTTAGTATTTTGCCCTAGTTTATTTTAAAATAAGTTTGCATGAAACCGAATTAACATCTTAAGGTTTATATTGAGTCTTCACAGGGCCAATATTTTTTGTCTACTACTATCTGATATCCTACATCTGATAGCCTTGAAGTGTCTAAGAAAGAAAAGAAATAACTTTTTTTATGTGAAATTTAAATGACATTTTAAGAAGGGGAAGGAGAAGAGGGAAAGGGGAGACAAATAAAAAATTAAAATGTTTTATGAACAAAGATCAGCTAAAGATTACAGTCAAGTTGTGGCCAGGTGCAGTGGCTCACACTTGTAATCCTAACACTTTGGGAAGCTGAGGCAGGTGGATCATGAGGTCAGGAGATGGAGACCATCCTGGCTAACATGGTGAAACCGTGTGTCTACTAAAAATACAAAAAATTAGCCAGGCGTGATAGCACACACCTGTAGTCCCAGCTACTTGGGAGGCTGAGGCAGGAGAATTTGCTTGAACCCAGGAGGCAGAGGTTGCAGTGAGCTGAGATCACCCCACTGCACTCCAGCCTGGGCGACAGAGCGAGACTCCATCTCAAAAAAAAAAAAAAAAAAAAAAAAAAAAAAAAAAAAAAAAAAAAAGATTACAGTCAAGTTTTTAGCCCACTGAGAAAGTGAGCTGCACTTTAAAAAATATGTCCCAGAGATACATTACATAAAGTTATAGGAAAATAAAAGGTACTAGTCTATACCTGAAACTCTTGCGATTCAGTAATCTTGAGATTTACCATACAAATAATCTACTTTGCTTTATGTAAACTTATAACGTAGTATTTAAGTGACTTTTTAATGGTGAATCAATGCTTCTGCTAAAAAATGATTTTTATTAGTTTTGTCTCTTAGATTTTTCAGTTTTGCAGGTGATTATAGTTCTTTCTTATAAATTTGATTACTGTGGTTTTTACATTATATATATTACACCTTTCAACTTATTATACCTAATACTCTGAGGGAAATAGTGTTTAAATTAAGCTGTGGACCCCTATTAGTCAAAATAGTATTTGGCATACTTGTTATTTTAAAAAATCTAGGAGGAAATAGAATTACATATGTTTTCTCATTAGCATTTCAGGTATATTTTGTATATACTCTTATGCTGTACCCAAATTAAAGGTTTAAAACACAAGAGTGTATAATGTTAATATATGAGAAACATATATGTGTTATACATTTCTTTTTGTAAATTATAAAGAGAAAAACGATGAGTAAGAACGTGTCTCCATAGAGGGGAACAACACATACTGGGGTCTATTGGAGAGTGGAAGGTGGGAGGAAGGAGAGAATCAGGAAAAAATAACTAATGAGTACTATGCTTAATACCTGGATGAGGAAATAGTCTATACAAAAAAACCTATAACACAAGTTTACCTATATAACAAACCTGCACATGTACCCCTGAACTTAAAATAAAAGTTAAAAAAACAGAATGTGTCTCATAGAGTCTCAAAATATTTTTATACCAGATGAAAAATTCAGTTTTGGCGATAGAATTATACTGGTTCAGAGTACTATGAAAAATTATTTATTGCTCAAAAATGGAGTCGTCCAAATACATTTGAAAATTAAAAATCCTAATTTTCCAAGGACATTTATTCATTGTCTCTTATATTCTAAAAAAGCCAAGTATTTGTTGAGTACCATATATTTAAGATACTTGTTAGTTCTAAAACTAAGTTATTTTTCAAATATTTATAAGTAAAATGTCCTCAAGTAAGCAAATAAGTAAAGGAATTGTTTTCTAGTATTTTTGTTCATCCTCATTTTAAGAAAATAATTATTTCGTATTTTCAATAAGGCTCTTAAATTCTAAGTAAAACCTTAGCTTTCAATTGAACCAGCATTTAGTATAAGATATAATTATGAATTTGTATATATCACTTAAAAATAACTACTTCATAAAATTAGTTATCTATGTCACATAACTGGAGTAAGAGAGATTTGAGGAACCTTACAATGTCAAAGTTCTTTTGACTTAGGGTTGATAATGCCTAAACTATTCTGAACATATATCTCTTTTATTTCCAAACACTTTAGGAATGTTGATTTTTACAACACTACTTTGTGATCTATTCAGTGTTTGACAATTTTCGGCTTATGAAGTTTGTTGTTTATGTCTAATTGTCAGTTTAAAGCTATTCTGTTCCATAAAAAGGAACTGGACCAGATGTACCATATAGATCCCCATCTGTTAAAACAACAACTTCCTCCCAACTAAAAAACATTGTGTGTGTGTATGTGTGTGTGTGTGTATCTACATATAGATTTATCTTTGTAAGGACTATCTTTATTTTTCAAGTCCCTGTAATTCCAAGGACTATATTTTGTCCACAAAAATAGCTCAGAGATGTTGAATGCTTATATTAGCTCCTAATATTGGCTTTTAAAAATCCCAGTTAAATAGCCTAGTTTATATTTTGTTCAGTTATGCCTTTACCTATTATGAGAAAATTACTGTAAAGTATTATGATTCACTTTGCATTTAAATATATTTGCACATTTATTTTTAATAGAATTTCAAACTAACATGCATTTCTAAGGTATATGCTACATGCCCTCAGAGAAATTGGTAAGACAAGATAGTCTTTTTTACATCTTCAAGTTTCTTAAAAATAAAATAAAAAATTACCATGTGGCTTGGATTAAGATGGAGCTCATCTTTGCCATATTGTTTAAAGAAACAATGTAATGTTAGTTACTCTAGTTTTAAATCTCATAGAAATAGTCTCTTGATTTGTCACAAGGGTAGTATACCCTCAAACATATTGTCCTCTCTTACTAAGAAATTTATTATCATGATCACATCATTTCTTTAATTTGACAACTGATCAGTGATTTCATAAGCTAAAGTATTTTCTAATGTACTATAGCATTTGTCATCACTTACTCTCTTTTATAATACACCAGTTTCTATTTTGTTTTATTTAAATTATCTCCCCCTCTTCTTTTGAGTTTTGTGGTCTGCTATTTCTTGTAAGTCTTTTCCCCTAATCCTTCAACCATTTTCTTCCACATTATTTCACTTTTTTTTGTAATGATTACCAGAAAAAAAGTACATAAATAACTGTCTTCAGTGTGTGTATCACACAAAATGTTTTGTATAAGATGGGATTGCTGCAAGTTATAAACCTTTGGATATTAATATTACTGATAGTTTTGTGGAATGATTGAGGACAAAAAATTTCTGAAAATTAGGTACTTGGCCAGAAGATTATGATAATTGGTTGTTTTCATGTTTACATTATTTTAAAACCAGACCAGCCGGACGCGGTGGCTCATGCCTGTAGTCTCAGCACTTTGGGAGGCCGAGACGGGCGGATCATGAGGTCAGGAGATCGTGACCATCCTGGCTAACATGGTTAAACCCCGTCTCTACTGAAAATACAAAACATTAGCCAGGCATGGTGGCGGGCACCTGCAGTCCCAGCTAAGGGAGACTGAGGCAGGAGAATTGCATGAACCCAGGAGGTGGGGGTTGCAGTGAGCAGAGATCGTGCCACTGCACTCCAGCCTGGGTGACAGAGTGAGATTCTTCTGTCTCTCAAAAACAAAAACAAAAACAAAAACAAAAAAAAAACGGACCACCATGACTTTTTTTTTTAAAAACCGGATTTTCCAAGGTTATCCTTAAAAAACAACAAAAGGTAGACACATTGAGTTAAATTATGCTGGTTTAGAAATTGAATCCAGTGCAGCTCATTCATAATAGTGATGGTGCATTAAATGTAGTCTAATTTGTCCTGCAGGCTTCTCATGAGAAGGAACTGTTTTAAACTGATTGTAGACCTGGCACCTGGCCCACTTTCTGGGTGATCTCCCAAGTGTGAACTTTCCCCACCCTCAGCCCCTCCTTTCCTTCCTGGAGGTGGTTGATAGAAGTGGATTATACTGATAATTACACAAGCAGTGTCAGTTGCACACATGATTTGCATAACTGTGCTGTGCTGATTTCATCCATCAAATCCTGATACTGATGCCCTTGTTGTTTCACTGTATGCTTTGTGATAAACACTGAAGAAAGGAGATGGGATTAATATTTTCATTCTTGACTCTTAAAACACACACTTGAGGTCCTACTCATTGAAATTTACCCAGAAGGTAAAAGCCACTTGCAGTCAGGCCAGCTGTAAGACAGCCCATTTGATTTCCACTAGGTAGAACACCTCTTTCCCCCTACCCCAGACCAATAATCATTTTGTATCTTCTCTTCCTTGTATGTTTCTTATAAAAGAAAGTAAAACTTTTAATAGCATATACAATCTCATCTTTTATGAATTGTAGTAGTCATGCTTCTTTCAGAACCTATTTCTAGAAGGAATTAAAAGTCTTCTATAATTCTATGTAGCTCTTTTCACCTCAGCGCAAGTCATTTAGAAGATCAATTTACTGTAGGAAGCTTTCCTTCCTACTTTATTTTCAGGAATTCTAAAGAAATGGACAAGATTCCTGGGTGCTTTCTCATTATTTTAAATATTCTACATTGTCCTCATTCCAAAGCTTGCTACCACAGTTTTGTACCCTGCATGGATTTAGTGTGGACAGTCTTAACTTTGGTCATTTCACATTTTCCCTTCCACACTGAAGGTGTGAAGTCTGCAGGCCTGGCATGTTTGCAACTCCACAACAGAAGTGGAGAGGCTGCACACAAACTTTATTACTCACCCAGTATCCAGAAGGGTATGACACACTGGGACCTGTGTGGGGGGTGGGGGGGGTGGGGGGGGCGGCAGGGGGGTTTTGTTTGGATGTTTTTTTCTAACCTAACCTTTACCCTTTCTTTCAATTTTTCCTACTTGATCTGTGTATGTGAGTCAAAGAAACCTGTTCATCCACAGCCTATACTATCTTGCCAAATACTGTAAGAAAACTCTCCAATGGTAGAAGATCAGACAAATAAGGAAAATAAAAACAAAGTATCATTCATCATAAACATGTCAAATATATTTAGAATATAAAATTTTATGTAAAGCATCATGAATCATCTATCAGAATGGAGTCCCTTTAAATTGTATAGAAATATGATGATGATGATGATGATGATAAGCATCTGGATAAGAATAAAAGGTCCTAAATTCAGCATCTCAAAGAAGAGAGCTTATTCTGTTTTGCATCTTTATCCCTTATATACCGTATTGATTGAATGAATGAGTTAACGGACAGATTATTTTCTGTGAATATTCTTATATTAACTAGGAAGGTTTTAAAGATTCATGGAGGTCAATGGTGGTTGTGTATGTTTCCTAGTACATGATAAATATTAGTCTATTAAAAAATTAAAAATTATGGGTATATTGAATAAGTTCTTATTTTGTGGCAAGAATCATTTTAAGGACCTTATTTTGCAGATAAGTAGAGTCAAGTTTAAAGAAAGAGATGTTACCTAATGTCCTCACACAGTCTGTCATTTTACGTAGTACATGTATGCCTCCTCAGCTTATAAAGATTATACTTTAACCTTATTTTTCTTTTATTTTCTATGGTTTGGCAACAATGTATTATTGCATTAGATTTCAAACATGCACATACTCACCCACAGCACAATAAAACAAGAATTGTATCATGCTTTTATAAACAAAAATATATCATGATGCTTGAAGACATATAGCAACTTAGAACAAAATAAATCTAGCAATAGTATAAATTATATTTGTGAGAGTACTTTAAAAAAATATCGTCTGATATAGCAAAAAACCCATACCATTATAACTATATATTTGCATTTTATCCAACTTCCAATGTACTCATGAAAGCTGAGAAATAAGCTCTGGTCTATCTGAATCTAGGGTCTCTGCTCTCAGCCACTATACTCCTGCTTCCCAATCTATTCTCCATATAGCAACCAGAATGTTACTTTAACATCTGATTTAAATCATATCACTCCTCTTGAAATATTTTAATGGTTTTCCATTGCTTTTATAATAAAATCAAACTACTAATCATGGCCATTGGTGGTTCTGCCCACTTCTCCTGTCTGATCTTCTTCTACTTTACACCTCACTCTGGGTTCTTTGCAACCGAGATTTCTTTGTTCTTTCCTACTCTTTTTTGAACTAATGGATGATCCTAGGAGTCAACACCTTCAGCACTTTCTCAAGATCTTGGCACAGTTGCCTCATTATCTTTCAGATGTTAGCTTAAATGTCATCTCTTTGAAAATAGTGGCATCCATAAGCAACCTACCAGAAGCATCCCCTTAGTTCTATTTTGCTATCTCTATCTCAATAAAAAGCTTGAATCAGAATCTGTGATTATGTTGGTGTTTAGTTTACACACATGTTGTCTGTGCCGTCCCACCCCACTCGAATGTAAGCTCTGTGAGATTGTGGACTGCAAGACTGTCCTTGTGGAGCTTACATTTTAATGAGGGGAGACAGGCAAGAATCAGTTTTAAAAAATAATATGTTAGAAGGTGTTAACTGCTACAGGGAAAAAAACAAAAATTTTCCATTTATTGTGTGTCAAGTACCTTCAGTGTTCCATATGGATTAAAAAAAAATCTTCACAGAAATGCTGTGAGTTAGGTACAACTATTTCCTAATTTAACTTAACCTAGGCTTCACACAAAACTGGCATTAGGGTTAGAATTTGAGATCCAAGTAAGAAGACACATTCTGGATATACAAATACATATTCTTTATATGAATATTCCATAAGTTAGAGCAAACTATTTGCTTCTGAATTGATTATTTTGGGAGCTGTTTGCTATCCAAATTATTTGCTTACTCATAAGCCTGAGTTATTATAACATAGAAAGTCAGATGAAAGGAAATACAAGCATAACTTCCTTTATTGTGCCTTACTTTATTGCACTTCACAGATACTGCATTTTTTACAAATTGAAAGTTTGTGGTAACCCTAATTCCAAGCAAGTCGGTTGACACCATTTTTCCAATGACACATGCCCACATCATGTCTTTCTGTCACATTTTAATAATTCTTGCAGTGTTTCACATTTGCTCATTATTATGTCTGTTTTGTGATCTGTGATCTTTCTTGTTATTATTATAACTGTGTTAGGATACCGCAAACCACACCTGTACAGGCTGGCAAACTTAAATGTTAGTGTTGATAAATGTTGTGTAAGCTCTGACTGCTCCACCAACTGGCTGTTTTCTCTGTCTGTCTGTCCCTCACCTGGCCTCTATATTCCCGAAATGCAAAAATCCTGAAATTAGGCCACTTAATAACTGTACAGTGGCCTCTAAGTGTTCAAGTGAAAGGAAGACTCTCATTTCTCACTTTAAACCAAAGCTAGAAATGATGAGGCTTAGTGAGGAAGGTATGTCAACAGGCAAAACACGCCAAAAGATAGGCCTCCTGTGCCAAACAGCCACGTTGTGAATGCAAAGGAACTGTTATTGAAGAAAATTTAAAATGCTACTCCAGTGAACACACAAGTGATAAGAAAGCAAACTGCCTTATTTCTGATTATGGAGAAAGTTTCAGTGGTCTGGACAGAAGATCAAACCAGCCACAACATTCTCTTAAATCAAAGCCTAATCCTGAGGAAGATCCTAACAATATTCAATTTTCTGAAGGCCACGAGATATGAGGAAACTGCAAAAGAAAAGTTGGAAGCTAGCAGAGGTTGGTTCGTGAGGTTTAAGGAAAGAAGCCATCTTCATTACATAAAAGTGCAAGATGAAGCGGCAAGTGCTGACGTAGAGGCTATAGTAAGTCATCCAGAAGAACTAGCTAAGCTAATTAATGAAGGTGATTGTGGTAAAAAGCACATTTTCAGTATAGACAAAACAGCCTTCTATTAGAAGAAGATGCCATCTAGAGAGGAGTAGTCAATGTCTGGGTTAAAAGCTTCAAAGGACAGGCTGACTCTCTTGGTAGGACAATGTAGCTGGTGACTTAAAGTTGAAGCCAATGCTCATTGACCGTTCCAAAAATCCTAGGGTCTTTAAGAATTATGCTACATCTACTCTGCCTGTGCTCTGTAAATGGAACAGCAAAGTCTGGATGACAGCACACTTGTCTACAATATGGTTTACTGAATAATTTAAGCCTATTGTTTAGATACTGCTCAGAAACAAACATTTCTCTCAAAATATTATAGTTCATTGACAATGTATCTTGTCACCCAAGACTTCTGATGGAGAAGTAAAGCAGATTAATGTTGTTTTCATGGCTGTTAACACAGCATATATTCTTCAGCCCATGTTCGAGGGGTAATTTCAACTTTCAAGTCTTATTACTTAAGACATACATTTTATAAGGCTAGAGGTGCCATAGACAGTGATTTCTGTGATGGATGTGGGCAAAGTAAGCTGAAAGCCTTCTGAAAAGGATTCAGAATTCTAGATGCCATTGAGAACGTTTGTGATTTATCTGAGAAGGTCAAGATATCAACAGGAGTTTGGAAGAAGTTGATGTCAACCTCATGGATGACTTTCAGGAGGTCCAGGACTTCAGTGGAGAAAGGAACTGCAGATGTGGTAGAAACAGCAACATAACTAGAATTAGAGGTGGAGCCTGAAGATGTGATTGAATTACTATAGTCTCATTATAAAATATGAATGGATAAAGAGTTGCTTCTTACAATGAGCGAAGAAAGTGGTTTCTTGAGATCAAATCTTCTAGTGCAGATCTGTGAACATTGTTGAAATGACAAGAGAGGATTTAGAATATTACGTTAACTTAGTTGACAAAGCAGTAGCAGAGTTTGAGAGGGTTGAATCCAAGTTTGAAAGAAATTCTACTCTGGGTAAAATCGTATCAAATTATGTCACATGCTACAGAGAAATCCTTTGTGAAAGGAAGTGTTGACTGATGTGGCAAACTTCATTGTTGCCTTATGTTAAGGAATTGCCATATCCATACCAGCCTTCAGCAACCACCAGCCTTATCAATCAGTAGCCGTGGATATCAAGGCAACACCCTCCTCCACCAGTGGAAAGATTATGAATCTGAAGGCTCAGATTATCTTTACAGTGTATGTATGTATGTATGTATGTATGTATGTATGTATGTATGTAAGACAAGGTCTTGCTCTGTTGCCCAGGCTGCAGTGCAGTGGTGCAATCACAGCTGACTGTAGCCTTGAAAGTCTGGGCTAAGTGATCCTCCCACCTCAGCCTCTCAGCCTCCCGAGTAGCTGGGACCACTGGTGCAAGCTACCACACCCTGGCTAGTTTTGCTAATTTTGTATTGTTTATAGAGACAAGATTTCATCATGTTGCCCAGGCTGGTCTAGAACTCCTGGGCTCTAGTGATCCTCCTGCCTCCACTTCCCAAAATGCTTATATTACAGGTGAGAGCCACTGCACCTGGCCTGTGTAGCATTTTTTAGCAATTAAATATTTTTAAAATTAAGGTATATACATTGTTTTTATACACAATTCTATTGCACACATAATAGACTATGGTATGATATGAACATAACTTTTATCTGAGTGACCCACTTTATCAGGATATATTCTTTATTGTGATGGGCTGGAACTCAACCTGCAATATCTCCAGGATATGCTAGGAGTTTAATGAATTGAAATCTTATTAAAAGGAAGAGTCTATGTAATTTGGATTATTCATTTAATCTGTATGCCTAGTAAATTCTTACTAGCCTTTCTGTTTACTTTTTGTTCCCCATAATGAATATTTTGCATATTTGTAATAATGAAATAGTATCAAATATATCTGCTGTTTCTCTTGTGTCTTAGATTTTACTGTACCATCTCCTGGCCACGCCAAGACTTTTTGCACCTTTATACTTTCTCTAGTCTTTTTCCTACATTCATCAACCAATCTGTTAAATAATTTATGTTACACTTCCAGTGAAAGAAGTGAGCAACCCTAGGAGTTAAATGGTTTTTGAATATAATGTTTATTATTATGATTATATATGCCACATTTTAGGCATTTGGTAAGTTATATGTTATATGAATAAATAATTGATATGTATATATTTTAACAGAAATGGAAAAATTTAGAGAGATTAAACATCTACTTCTGTTTATTGTTTATTTTGTTAGCAATGATAAAAATAAGCAATAAAATATTTTATGTGATAAGGAAATGCCGGGGAAGCATAACTGTTACACTGCCAAAATATGTTACAATGTATATTTTGCTTAATCCCATTTTGCTTCCTTATTTTAGGTGTTAAGTTCAAGAAATCTGAGGAAACATGTTTTCTTAAAGTGATAGAAAAGTAGATGCCAACAACTTAGGCTCTTATAAAAATAATCTTACATTAGACATTTTCTTTTTTGAATTGTGCCTGTTTTTCTTCCAGAGTGCCCGAAACAATAAAAAGGAGTTTTCTTTTGCTTTCAAATGTCTGTGATTTTACTTTAAAGATCCCATACATACTTTTTTATATACGATTTTTCCTAGTGTTTGTGTCTTGTATAAGATTTTCAATTTACTTTGAATATTGTTGTTACATTATAAAACAAATGGCAATATTTGGATGGTTAATAATGTTAGCTCTGTGGATGCAGGAATGACATTTGTCTCATTCAGTGCTGTACGTACAGCACCTAGAACGTGGACGTGGAACACTGGAGGTGCTCAAGAAATTTATGTTAAAGGAACTAGATGTCCTTGCTTAACACCTGGCATATCCTGTAAAAGAAGAGTAAACAGTATTAACGTGGCCGGGCGCGGTGGCTCACGCCTGTAATCCTAGCACTTTGGGAGGCCAAGGCGGGCGGATCACCTGAGGCAGGTGGGTCATGAGGTCAGGAGTTCAAGACTAGCCTGGCCAATACGGTGAAACCCCATCTGTACTAAAAATACAAAAATTAGCCAGATGTGGTGGTGCATGCCTGTAGTCCCAGCTACTTGGGAGGCTGAGGCTGGAAAATCATTTGAACCCAGGAGGCGGAGGTTGCAATGAGCTGAGATGGCGCCACTGCACTCGTGCACTCCTGCACTCCTGCACTCCAGCCTGGGTGAGAGAGCGAGACTCCGACTCACCAAAAAAAATACAAAAAGAAAAAGAAAAATAGTACTAATGCTGGCTTTTTCTGCCTCTTTTATTGTCATAATGCAGTGTTCCTCACAGTATGTTCACAAACAATTATTTACTTGGGAAATTACTAGTGGCTAAAATTAAAAAATTGTACTATATAGTTTTTTGGGAAAACATTGGGTTAAATAAGTTTTATTTGTTTGCTTTTTTTGTTATTGCAGCTAAACACCCAAAAGAACCTCTGATAGTGCTCATGTACATTGTAAATCTCTAAGAAATCTGCATTAAATATACTGTCTCACAGACTTGTTTAAACATTTAACATTCATCCCCCTACCCTCAACTACTTTAGTAAACTGTCCTTAGAGAGATAAAAGTTATTTCACTGTAATGACTTTTGACAGACACCTAATTATCCTGAAATGATTTCATATAAAGAGATACTCTTTGAAAGATGTTTCACTTTTCAGGTAGGGCTCTGTTTCCTTTCTAAAATATTCTTTTCCCACTTAATCATTTCATTAAAAAAAGAAATCTAGAGTCATTAAGACTTCTAAAGATTTATAAAAAAAAAAAAAGTAGGTGTGGATATTTCTTAAAAATTCTGTATCAGGCAGAATTTTGAAACTTAAAACAGTAAAGAAATCACAACGTGGGAAACTACCAACAATTTTGACCATACAAAAATATAAAACCTGTAAACCTCAAAAAAAACATAAGTCAAGTAGGTAAGTCACTAAATAAGTCAAAGGCGTTAATATACACAGAGAGCGAACAAATTGATGAGAAAGACAAAAGCAGCAAGATCATAATTAAAAAATAGATGAAGGCGTGAAATAGATAATTTGAAAGGATATCATACAAAAAGCTAATAATTTTTTTGTTTGACATTTAGTTTCACTAATGCAAATATGAAAGAAATGCAAATTCCATTTTATTACCTAGCTCAGTTTTCCCAAACTTTCTTGGTTCATTGTGACCCTAGTGTCTTAATAATTTTGTCAAAGTGCATTTATGGCTAAAAGTAATACTGAACAGTTTCATTTTATTAAGTAGTAAGGTCCAAACAACTTAATAACGATTTGTGCCCTAACAACTTTTTATCCATTTGGGAAAATTATAATATATAAATTGAAACCCAAAACAGTGTTTTGTTTTGTTTTATTTTCATCCTTAGATGGCCACAGTTACTTACTAATGGGATTGTATGCCTTGTTGGGCATGGTACAACTTCCCCAACCTTGAAATCAAGTTGGACACTGCCACTCTCTTTTCCTGTTCCATATTGATTGCCATGCAGTGCTTGCTTTGTATTGCAGCAACCACTGAAACCCAGCTTCACAAAGATATGACATAATTGAAAGGAATGTAGTGTGATACAATGTTGAAACTGAATAAGTAATGTGCATGATGTCTGAGAGGTATCGAATATTATTATTTCCCTAAAAATGGGAAATATCATACAGTATCCCTAAGAGTTTGCTTCAGCACCCCAAGTGCCTTACTACAGTTTGAGGATATAGGCTAGCACATAAGTGGATAATGTGTTATTTTAAAGATAGTATTTATTGTTGGTGACAGCGTGGTGAAATGCCTTTCTTATACACTTCTATTTTGAATATGAATTTGCAACACTGTTTTTGAGGCAGCAGTGTAGCAATGGGGATCAGAAACCTTAAAATTGTTCATACACAGAGTTCATGCAATGTAACAGACCACTAAGACATAGTAAAACTTACCGGTACTAAGAACAGAAAAAAATTAAATGCCTGTTGTGCCATATTGTCGTTGCTAATATTTCTTCAGAGTAATTTATAAGTCTATAAGGTAAATTAGATTTCAGACTCCTATTTTTTGCCTTAGAGTATTTACAGGAAAGTAGGTACATTTAATAAAGAAAAATAAATGTGATATATGCATAATGTTAAATTTATGTTATGAAACATAGTAAATATATTTTCTATATATAAATGCATTGCTTTGTATGTTTCTGTATGTGTAAATGTATATACATCTATATAAAGAATAAAACCTTTACCACATGTATTAGTGCTATTGTAATTTGTTTTATAGATTTCACTAGGATAACTCTTGAAGTGACATATTTCAAAAAAATATAAGTGAAAAAGACTTGGTTCTTCATAGTACTCTATGAATTTCTTCATAGTACTCCATGAATTTACGGTAAATGTTCTTGTTTCAAAAAATTTTTGTGGCAATTTGACTTGCCTTACTTTTTGATAGGTATATGGGTTCTTAGGGGAATGAGGGCAGATTATTTTGTATTTCTGATTCCACATAAAGACAGATAGATGAAATGCTAGTAAATGCCAGCAAACTATTTCCTGATTGAACAGTTGGCCAAATTGTCAAGTTTTCTTTACTGGATATTTAATTTGTAATTCATTCCTCATATCTGGAATCTGTGTCTGTATCTTTGACAGATTACACCAGTAAATCTCTCATTTTTGTTACTATAGGGCTATTGGTGAGGGACAATATGTCAAAGAAAAGACTATATGGTAACTTTTGAGGCAATTGAGAAACACTGCTATCTTTTGTGTCGTAGAATCCTTAGTATTGTAACACATCTTAAGATTGTATTTATAGGAAACTATTTCAGTTACCTGAATTGTATTGGTGCTAAAACTTTAAAAGTTAGTGTGACTTCTTGGTATTTAATCCAATTTAAAAAATCCATTTAATCCTTGAAGAAGTATCGGGGACCAGATTTATCTTCCCAACTCAAGCAACTAGAAGATTAGACAAAATATATTAGATAAATTTTAGACAATAACAGTAAACAATGCAAGACTGTAGTCCTTGAGAGAGAAAAATAAAAATTAAAAAACCCAAACTTGTGAGTCCTATGCCCCCAACTTACTTTCTTGAGGCGATTTCCAGGCCGTAGCTCAAGGACATCAAACCCAGAGCCAGGTAGTCTTGCTGAATTGAGAAGACAGATCAGAGACCAGGGAGACCAGTGTGTTTAGTGCATGCAAAGCAGAGTAACAGATGGGAGGAAGCTGCACAGAAAAAGCTCTGGAGTTTTGCAGAGTAGAGGGCTCCCTTGATTCTTTGGCTAAATGGTTATCTCTTATCTGTATGAGATAACTACCTGAAGTTGGGAAAAGAAACGCTAGGAAGCAGAAGGCCAAGTAATTTCTGGAACACACAGAAGTCTGGGTATAATTAATTCTCACCAGTCAAAGTGAGAAGGTCTTGTAAATATGCAAGACACTGAGTAAAGTCCTGCAAAGAAAACTCCAGATGACTTCACTGGTAAATTCTGTCAAACATTTAAGGAAAATGTAATTTAAGAAAAACATTAAAGGAACAAATTCCTCTAGAGAATAGAAAAGGGAGGGAGGGAGGCCTCCAAACAAATTATGTTCAACATTACTCTGACACCAAAATCAAAGACATTACAAGAAAAAAATACTACATAACGGTATTCTTCATGATGCAGATGCAACAGTCCTTAAAATTTTAGCACATTGAATCTAGAATATATAAAAAGCATAATATATCATGACCAAGTGGGATTTATCTTAGGAATTTAAAGTTGGTTTAACATTGGGCGAAAAAAAATACCACTCAATGTAATTTTCCATTTTAACAGACTAAAAAAGAAAAGATTTTAGTTTGTCTTTGAAGTTGCAGAAAAAGTATTTGACTTAATTCAGCATTCATGTATTATAAAATTTCTCAGCAATAGAGTAGAAAAGAACTTCCTTATAATGAAGGTTATCATTTGATGAATGTAAAAAGAAAAGGTGGACACTTAGGTTGATTCCATATCTTGGCTATTGTGAATAATGATGTAATAAACATGGTAATGCAAATATTTATTTGACATACTGAGAATAATCAAATGTATTTCTATATGCTAGGAATTAATAGTTGGACATTGGAATTTAGAAAGCAATGCCATTGATCATAACATCCCAAAATGTATGAGATACTTAGAGATAAATTTAGTAATATGTGTAAGAACTGTGCACTTAAAATTATAATACATTGCTGAGATAAATTAAAGACTTCAATAAATGGAGAGATGAGACGTTATCATGATTTAAAAGATTCAGTATTGTTAAGATGTTGGTTTCTCCTGAAATTGAGTCTGTCAGTTCAAGGCAATTTCAGTCAAAATCCCAACAGACTTTTTAACAGAAATTGGCAAACTGATTTCAAACTTTGTTTGGAAATGTAGACCTAAAATAGCCAAAATAGTTTTGAAAAGGCAAATTTGGATGACTTGCACTACCTGATTCCAACTTTATCCTAAGACTTGCTCTGTTGGTTTAAGGATAGACATAGAGATTAATGGAATGGAATAGAGTCCAGAAATAGACCCCAAATTGATCAGTTGATTTTCAGCAAAAGTACTGAGATAATTTAAGGGGGGAAAGGATAATGTTTTCTACAAATGGGTCTAGAACAACTGAATACCCGTATTTTTGAAAAGAATGGTCTAAGACTCTTATGCCATATATAAAAATTAAGTTGAAATAGCCATAGACTTTTGACAACTATAGTAATAATATGAAGAGATGTTAAACACATATTTATATGTTTTATCTGTATATATGTAAATATTCTGCAATATATGAAATAGTATATACTTATTATATATAGTACAAACACGTGTTTTTTGAGAGGTAAGGGACAAACATCCAAATAAGAGACTTTAGACCGAAGATATACATTCATATTTCAGAAATTTCAGAACATCAATGACAAACTGAAGTTACTAAGAGCTTTCAGAGAAACAGGACACATATAAAGCTACATTTATATAATACTTTTAAAAAGAAACTTTGGAGGTTAGTAGTCCAGTGGAAAAAAGTCTTCAAAATGTTAAGAGAAAATGACTTTCAACTTGGAAATTCTAAACCCAACAAACAGGAAAACATGGGGTTCAGGCAGCAAAAGACTAACCATGAGGGAGACAAAGGAAAGCTCTGGATAACAACTCTGTAATAAACCCAGGGTACCATCAGTTCCAACTAGGGAAAGGGGTGCCAATGGTTGTGAGAAAGCAAGAGGAAAGTGGGGTTGGCAAGGACCTATGGCATTGTTTTGGACTCTGAGTGTTTAGAACAGTTATCAGTAAGGTGTGAGAACCTCAGAGGAGGGGGGTAAGTGGACTGGATACAGAAACACGAGCAAAATAAAAAGTGAGACGATTATTAACTCTAGGAAAAATTAAAAGCTGCACAAAAAAGGAAATGTAATCACTGTTGAACCAAATAGTATGTTATGATTAATATTTCTGTGACTACTGGAAATTTCCACTTCTATACTATTATCAGAAATGATTATGTAACTATTGAAAGACCACAGAAGTGAGAATTGAGAGGGTGTTTGTAAGAGCTGAATCCTAAACTACCAAAGCACAGAAGCAGTAGATTATCTCTAAACCCGATGAATAAAAATAACCTATATATTATTTAGAAATATGAATATAATCACCAGAAGAAGGAGCTGAAAATGGTTGCTTTTTGGGATTTCGATTAGATTGCTTGGGGGCAGGTAGGGCAGCACAGGGAAGAGACTGTGTATTTCATTAAATGCCACTTGGGACTATTTGATTTTTTTTATAGGCATATCTAACTATGGTAAAAAGAAAAATAGTCATTAAACTAATAAAAGAAAGGACTCAGAATGCTAGGCAAACTGAATAATTCAGCATTACCCTAACTCTAGAATCTGGGAGAAAATGTTACCTAACAGCAGCAACAAAAATATCACTTCATAATATGGGAAAATGTTCAAAATATATTGTTCAATAAAATAAACAGGTTATAAAATACAGTGTATAAAATAACTCATTTTCACACCAAAATTTATCTTTGCATGCATTAAAAAAAAACATAAGAGTATGATACCACAATACCAAAGACAGTTATTTCTAAATGATATAATTATGGATTTTACTGGTGATTAAAAAATTTTTATATGAATGTTTTACATTTGAAATTAGAAAAAGATTTAAGAAAAACTAATGAGAGAAAGCTATTTTAAAAGTTTCGAGATGGTATCACTCATAAAAACTGCACTTATTAGTTCTTTCTGTTAGCAAAGCACCCTGCTAAACTCTTTGGAGATTACAAAGATACATAAGATATGGTTAAAATTTCTCAAAAAGGTCAAGATCTAACATGAAGATGAAAAATTGGTGTGTAAATACCAGTGTAAAAGTCGCAAATAATATAAGATAGAGTGATAGAGTTTTGAAAGTGTTCTAAGCATGAGGGTCAATACAGGAATAGTTCTTTAGTGAGAAAGATCACTTTAAAATGGAACAGAGTTAAGGAGGTTGGAAGTGGAAGGATGCGGACGATTTCAAGAGGTAGGAATCATGTGAGGCCATTACAGCAAAAAACAAGACTCAGAAGTGTAGGTGCAAAGTAATTTTGACAGGAGCCTGGGGTAGGAGTGGGACGTGTGCTTTGGGACCAGATTGTATCGGGTGCTGAATGCCAGGTAAAGGGATTTCAACTTAGTTCAATAAAAGTTAACAGTTATTGAAGGTTGTTGGAGAGAGGAATAAAATAATTACACATGGGAAGAGAAAGCCTATTTGAAGTCTATTATGCCAGCCCAGGTGAGCAATAATGAAGGCCTGAACTAGGATATTGATTGTGAGAATGAAAAGAATGGATCAAATTGAGAATCATTTTACGAGTCCAGTATATAGAACTTAGCAGCGATTTGAAGTAGGAAAAGAGGTAGAAGGTAACAAAAGTGGTGCACTGTTGTGAATCTTGAGTATTAGAACAGTGGTAATGCTAGCAAAGGAGGGCAGTCAGAACAAAGAGGGAGTTTTGTGGAGGAAGGTAGTTGTGGGTATCTTGAATGATTTGCTTTTGGGGGAATATCCATGAGGCAAGACTCAAAAGGCAGTTGAAAGTATGGATTTGAAGTAGTCATTCAGCAAATACATATTGTCTCCTATGTTTAATAACTTGATATGTATTATCAATTTAAAATTGAGTAAAATAAGATCTCTGTCCTTATGAGGCTCATCATTTGGACTAGGGAAATAAATAGATATCAAATTGATAATTACAACACAGTTGTTATAAGTAATGCATCAACAGAGTATGAACAGAGTTCTGTGACAGCAGAGGAGACAGCTGTGTCCTGATGCTCTTTGTTTTCATTGTAGGGAAGGGATTCACTCAGATATTCAAAGATGTACATGGCCAATTGGAGCTTACAAACATGGGAAATTATTCTTGACCTGATGTGGATGTTTCATAAAAATGAGCATTTCATTTAGAGAGCAAAGAGGGAGAGCATTGTACTGAGAACAATATCTGAAGGGATGTATGTAACATATTTGCAAGTGGGGAAAAACTGAGAAGCAGTGGGGGGAATGTAGGAAAAAACTGAGAAGCAGTGGGGGGAATGTAGGATCTGATCTCAGACGCTATAACAGGAGACCCAAGACACAAGAAAGCTTGATAGTGGCCAAGAGATTAGGAAGATAAAGGAGTAATAAAAGTCTATAGATTTAATGATTCAGAGACCATTGACTTTTCAAAAATGTTTCCATAATACAAGAAAAAGTCTGCTTCAGTTGGTGACAATATGTAGTAATAATAATAATAACTATGATTAAAAATAAAGGTAGTGAAATACTGGTCCTTTTATATGAATATATATGTCATACATATTAATTATGTATTACTTTAAAGATAAACTCATGTACAGATAAATACATGTATAGGGAGTAAGTATAAATAATATTTTTATAAACTTTATTTTTAAGAAATAGTATAAAAAGGATAGGAAATGGTCTTGTGGAGGTAGTAAAGCCATTGAATTTGCAGGGATTGTTGGTGATGTCTGAAAACAATTTTCAAAAGAGTAGTAAGGGCAGAATGTAGACTTTGAAGGAGCTAAGTATATAGAAGAAAATAAATGACTACAGGTCTCAGAAATCCTGAAATCCTGCCTTTCTACCCCCACTCCCCAATTGTATAATGACTACTTTTTCTTCAGTTATCACCTGAAATGTTTCTACTTCAAACAGACCTTGTTCAACCTTTTCAAACTAGTTTCCCCATGTTATACCTCGACAGCATTCTTTTGCTCCATGTAACCGCCCACAATTTATAATATATTGCTTGTGTATTGATTAAATGTCTGTCTTCCTCGCCAGACTGTCAGTTGCATATGGATAGGCACCATGGGAATTTGTTTTCCACTTTACATTTTAGCCTTATCAGCAATGATGCACAGTAGTCTGTTACTAAATACGTATTGAATGAATGAGAGAGGTAAAAGGATAGATTGTCTCCAGAACAAATTTATTGGAAATAGAGTAGTTGTAAGAAATGTCCAAATCCAACATGTCACCTAATAATTGGTTTGCTGGAATAGAATGGAGATGAAGAGTTGGGAAAATTAAGGTTGTACTTTTAGAACAAAGCCCAACTCAAATCCCTGTTGGATTCAATGATGGGATGAAGAGGAAGGAGTGATGCTTTAAAATAGAGGACAAAATGGAAGAAGCTGAAATAAAGGAGATGCGATAGTAATGAGTGTAGTAAAAAATGAGTAGAAAACAGTAAAAACTTCATGTCTCTTCTTATCAGGTGAGTTGGGACTTTTAGAGGGTTGTGAGCAAAGGACAGTAGAATGAAAAACCATGTTTTAATTAAATTGAGAAGATACAATGATTGCTTAAAGAAATAAGGGGAAGAAAGTATTGGAGAATATGCTCGTGGTACAACAGAGGCATCAAAATGCGATGGGACTAATACCAGGGAAGACCAGAAAATGACTGAAGTAGTTTACAGTGGACTATTAGCTTCAATGTAAGCACTTAATAAGTATTAATTGGTTAATAAGCTTCTTCAGTGTAAATTTGTTACTATTTCTAGAGAAATATTACAGAACAACTCAAAATTGAGTAATGTGAATCGCAAGCAGATACTTTTTCTTATGTAGTCCCGTATCTTGGAACATAATTACATGTAAATTTATTTATATTATTTACACTAGATGACTTCAGCAAAACTTGTTTTCTTGTATTTTTAATGCTGTCACATGGTGATATAAGTTCTGCACAGTATTCTCAGCTACTTCCCAGAAATCCATGGTTCCAAAAAATAGAAGCTAGTTTGCCAAGCATTTTTTAAAAACTGAATACTCACTCCATAAAGCTTTTATGATAGTTTACAAACAATTATGATTATGAAATAATTGATCTTAATTTATGCATACCTCAATTACATTCTATTAAAATTTTGCCCCCCAAAAAAAAGATTTAGTGTAGTTTTCTTTTTCATCAGTACTGTGAAACTTTTAGGTGGCCATGAATACCTTGCCTTGTTACAGTATTTCTTTTTTTTTTTTAAATTAATTTATTTTTTATTATTATTATACTTTAAGTTCTAGGGTACATGTGCATAATGTGCAGGTTTGTTACATATGTATACTTGTGCCATGTTGGTGTGCTGCACCCATCAACTCGTCATTTACATCAGGTATAACTCCCAATGCAATCCCTCCCCCCTCCCCCCTCCCCATGATAGGCCCCGGTGTGTGATGTTCCCCTTCCCGAGTCCAAGTGATCTCATTGTTCAGTTCCCACCTATGAGTGAGAACATGTGGTGTTTGGTTTTCTGTTCTTGTGATAGTTTGCTAAGAATGATGGTTTCCAGCTGCATCCATGTCCCTACAAAGGACACAAACTCATCCTTTTTTATGGCTGCATAGTATTCCATGGTGTATATGTGCCACATTTTCTTAATCCAGTCTGTCACTGATGGACATTTGGGTTGATTCCAAGTCTTTGCTATTGTGAATAGTGCCACGATAAACATACGTGTGCATGTGTCTTTATAGCAGCATGATTTATAATCCTTTGGGTATATACCCAGTAATGGGATGGCTGGGTCATATGGTACATCTAGTTCTAGATCCTTGAGGAATCGCCATACTGTTTTCCATAATGGTTGAACTAGTTTACAATCCCACCAATAGTGTAAAAGTGTTCCTGTTTCTCCACATCCTCTCCAGCACCTATTGTTTCCTGACTTTTTAATGATCGCCATTCTAACTGGTGTGAGATGGTATCTCATTGTGGTTTTGATTTGCATTTCTCTGATGGCCAATGATGATGAGCATTTTTTCATGTGTCTGTTGGCTGTATGAATGTCTTCTTTTGAGAACTGTCTGTTCATATCCTTTGCCCACTTTTGGATGGGGTTGTTTGTTTTTTTCTTGTAAATTTGTTTGAGTTCTTTGTAGGTTCTGGATATCAGCCCTTTGTCAGATGAGTAGATTGCAAAAATTTTCTCCCATTCTGTAGGTTGCCTGTTCACTCTGATGGTAGTTTCTTTTGCTGTGCAGAAGCTCTTTAGTTTAATGAGATCCCATTTGTCAATTTTGGCTTTTGCTGCCGTTGCTTTTGGTGTTTTAGACATGAAGTCTTTGCCCATGCCTATGTCCTGAATGTTACTACCTAGGTTTTCCTCTAGGGTTTTTATGGTATTAGGTCTAACATTTAAGTCTCTAATCCATCTTGAATTAATTTTCGTATAAGGAGTAAGGAAAGGATCCAGTTTCAGCTTTCTACATATGGCTAGTTAATTTTCCCAGCACCATTTATTAAATAGGGAATCCTTTCCCCATTTCTTGTTTCTCTCAGGTTTGTCAAAGATCAGATGGCTGTAGATGTGTGGTATTATTTCTGAGGACTCTGTTCTGTTCCATTGGTCTATATCTCTGTTTTGGTACCAGTACCATGCTGTTTTGGTTACTGTAGCCTTGTAGTATAGTTTGAAGTCAGGTAGCGTGATGCCTCCAGCTTTGTTCTTTTGACTTAGGATTGTCTTGGAGATGCGGGCTCTTTTTTGGTTCCATATGAACTTTAAAGCAGTTTTTTCCAATTCTGTGAAGAAACTCATTGGTAGCTTGATGGGGATGGCATTGAATCTATAAATTACTTTGGGCAGTATGGCCATTTTCACGATATTGATTCTTCCTATCCATGAGCATGGTATGTTCTTCCATTTGTTTGTGTCCTCTTTTATTTCGTTGAGCAGTGGTTTGTAGTTCTCCTTGAAGAGGTCCTTTACATCCCTTGTAAGTTGGATTCCTAGGTATTTTATTCTCTTTGAAGCAATTGTGAATGGAAGTTCATTCATGATTTGGCTCTCTGTTTGTCTGTTACTGGTGTATAAGAATACTTGTGATTTTTGTACATTAATTTTGTATCCTAAGACTTTGCTGAAGTTGCTTATCAGCTTAAGGAGATTTTGGGCTGAGACAATGGGGTTTTCTAAATATACAATCATGTCATCTGCAAACAGGGACAATTTGACTTCTTCTTTTCCTAACTGAATCCCCTTGATTTCTTTCTCTTGCCTGATTGCCCTAGCCAGAACTTCCAACACTATGTTGAATAGGAGTGGTGAGAGAGGGCATCCCTGTCTTGTGCCAGTTTTCAAAGGGAATTTTTCCAGTTTTTGCCCATTCAGTATGATATTGGCTGTGGGTTTGTCATAAATAGCTCTTATTATTTTGAGGTACGTTCCATCAATACCGAATTTATTGAGCGTTTTTAGCATGAAGGGCTGTTGAATTTTGTCAAAAGTCTTTTCTGCATGTATTGAGATAATCATGTGGTTCTTGTCTTTGGTTCTGTTTATATGCTGGATTATGTTTATTGATTTGCGAATGTTGAATCAGCCTTGCATCCCAGGGATGAAGCCCACTTGATCATGGTCGATAAGCTTTTTGATGTGCTGCTGAATCCGGTTTGCCAGTATTTTCTTGAGGATTTTTGCATCGATGTTCATCAGGGATATTGGTCTAAAATTCTCTTTTTTTGTTGTGTCTCTGCCAGGCTTTGGTATCAGGATGATGTTGGCCTCATAAAATGAGTTAGGGAGGATTCCCTCTTTTTCTATTGATTGGAATAGTTTCAGAAGGAATGGTACCAGCTCCTTGTACCTCTGGTAGAATTCAGCTGTGAATCCATCTGGTCCTGGACTTTTTTTGGTTGGTAGGCTATTAATTATTTCCTCAATTTCAGAGCCTGCTATTGGTCTATTCAGGGATTCAACTTCTTCCTCGTTTAGTCTTGGAAGAGAGTAAGTGTCCAGGAAATTATCCATTTCTTCTAGATTTTCTAGTTTATTTGCGTAGAGGTGTTTATAGTATTCTGTGATAGTAGTTTGTATTTCTGTGGGGTCGGTGGTGATATCCCCTTTATCACTGTGACCAGTGTCATAGCATGGGTTTATAAGATGATGAGTTAGGGATGCTATCTTTGGTCATGAAAAAGAGTTGTCTGTTATTCTCTGGGCAAAACTAAATAATTCCTATGGGAGTCAAATAGAGACATGGGCGGGGATCGCACTGTGCTTTACTACTGAGGGCTTTGGCACAGACCACCTGGGGTTTTATATTGTTCTGTATTCATTCAAAACCAAGAGTGAAAGTGCTCTGTGATGTCCTTATGAAGAGTCATGCATTAAAACATGTTTCTTTCTGTAAAGATTATATTTTTCTTCTTACTTTGTTTTTTAAAGTTTTTTTTGTTTTGTTTGTTTTTTTACTGAACATCTTAGTATTTTAACAGATGTATTGAG
This sequence comes from Chlorocebus sabaeus, assembly GCF_047675955.1. Classification (NCBI taxonomy): domain Eukaryota; kingdom Metazoa; phylum Chordata; class Mammalia; order Primates; family Cercopithecidae; genus Chlorocebus; species Chlorocebus sabaeus. Next base: position 100,451,083 of record NC_132913.1, on the reverse strand, counting down.
ATAATGACACTGAGATAATGGCTCCCTAGCTATTAGGGAATAATTCCTTTCCTGAATGTGAGATGTTTTGGAAACTATTACTATCATTTCATAACTACATATTGTGTAATAATCCTGACTCAAAGCACCTAGTAGGTTAATTCTTGGTATTATAGAAGCTGATGAGGGAGAATATACTTATCTGCCACAAAATTTTGCATGTGTGAATAGTTGTTACCAAAGTGAAAAGAAAGGAAACTACTTTCATCTGTACTTTTTCTCACCACTTGAGTTCTTTTTAATCTTCTTGATACCCAAGAATAATCTGTTTATTAAACGGTGACATTTCAAGTTGTTGCATTTTAAGTTTTCTTCTGTAAAATTCTCTGCCCTTACCCGAAAAGAAAGAAAAAAAAAAAACTTATGATGTATCTAGGATACTCCTGATTTGTCTTTTAATGAGTCAAAGCTGAGAGTCAATGTATTAAGAGTCAGATAATTTGAAGATTGATCATCAGGCCCTCAAGGTCTAGAATACAGTCAGAGCAAGAATTTGATTCAGTATTTCCCGCGTTGCCAGAGGTACGATCCGCCTGTCTTCTTGTTGTCTTTTAGTCTTGGTAGAAATGTATTATCTTTTCTTGCCAAAATGGGAATGTAAAGGAGGAAGAGATTTAAGTTTGAAAATTATATGAGTGCTTCTCCCTAGACTATCAAAATTTAGCTATTGATTTTGCTTTGAATGTGGATGGGACTGACAGCACACTGACCTTGAGTTCTCTTCACAGTGGGTAAACCTCACAAGTGCAACTACTGTGGACGAAGCTACAAGCAGCGCAGTTCACTGGAGGAGCACAAGGAACGCTGCCACAACTATCTCCAGAATGTCAGCATGGAGGCTGCTGGGCAGGTCATGAGTCACCATGGTGGGTAGAAATTGGATTCAACATTTTTATTTCCCCCTACTGCTTTTGTAGTTCAACATGAAGATAAAATCTTATGCTGTTTAAAACTATTTTAGATCACTTTAACTTAAATGAGTTGAGCTTTGGGGTACATTGCAGATAATCTATATTGAAATTTTGCAATATTCCCAAATTATTTCTGATAACATTTGACTTAGCATAATAATGGCAACCAACCTTTAATATACCAAAGGCAAGTGCTGTTTACTCTTCTTTTTCATTTAGCTAACCAGATAGTTAGAGCTGGTTCCACGTTAGTTTGTAGGTTGCCTAAAAGAATGCATTGATTCTTTGAATATTTTCATCTCTGTTAAGTAAGTGATCGTTCATATAATTTGAAATTTCTCCAATCAGCCCTTTAATTTTTCTGAGAAATTACTGATTTTGCTTTCTACAATGTGCAAAACAGTCTAGACCAAAATTAGACACCATCTCTCTCCATAAAAAACATTCTCCAAGCAAAACATCCTCATCTCTAACTACACTGTGGCAGGTAGGAAGGCAATCCCTAAGGTTTATCAATGAATAATTCTCTGTTCCTGAAAAGTTAATTTTAATAATCAGCCTTATATAGGAAAATAATGAATTCCAATTCTTAAGATTTGTAGTGTCTGTCTTGTCTTACTAATTAAATTTGTATAGTAATAAGTTTTATTTATACAAAGACAAAAATCTCAACTTATTAGTACATATATGTATTTTATTTATTTTTAAAAATTATTTTTTATTTTATTATTCTTTTTTTTGAGATGGACTCTCACTTTACCACCCAGGCTGGAGGGCAGTGGCGCGATCTCAGCTCACCGCAACCTCTGCCTCCTGAGTTCAAGCGATTCCCTTGCCTCAGCCTGCTGAGTAGCTGGAATTACAGGCATGCGCCACCAGGCCTGGCTAATTTTTGTATTTTTAGTAGAGACGGGGTTTCGCCATGTTGGCCAGGCTGGTCTCAAATGCCTGACCTCAGGTGAGCTGCCCACCTTGGCCTCCCAAAGTGCTGGGATTACAGGTGTAAACCACTGCACCTGGCTACTTGTATATCTTTTATTTAAAAAAAGGTTTGCTCAGTATTAAATGGTATAGTTGGGGATTGCACAGTCACTTTAAAAATATAAATATCTATGTATTGGCTTAGACGTAGCCAAGTCAAGGATTATTTCTGGGGTTTTCTGTTTGTTTTATAGAGTATATACTGTGGAACTGTGTTTGTTGGACAGCTAGTGATTATGTGTTGTTGAATTGGGAATTTTTTTAATTTAAAATTTTTCTTTTTATCTTGAACAACTGAAGTGTTTCCTTCTAGTTTCTATAATCTAAAGAACCTAATTCTATTGATGGTTGTGATCAAGTCCATTTATTTTTATATTTTCATCATTAACATTTTTTACAAACCTATCTGTGTATCAAGTCTTGGTAAATTTGATATTTCAAACTTGCATTACCTGGGCTGATGACGATAGCTAGGATCTAGAATATAGAGATTACAAAGTGGTGTGTGTTGGAGTCTGCCAAACCTGCTCTGGCTACATGGTGTCTGGGTGTGTCACTCACAGGCTGGGTTTGAGGATTAAATGTGATGGAATATGTAATAAATGCCCAACAAATGGTTTACTTTACCACTAACATTTGAGAACATTAAATAACTCAGTAACAGTAAATGTGCTATTCCCTATAAATTTGTTATTTACCAGCAATAACTTAAGCATTAGAGGTTTCATTTGCTGACCAAACACACTGTTACTATTTAAATTGTTGGATTTAAGGGTAAGTTGAGGCAGAAAGCTGATGGAAGCTTAGGGGAATACCAAATCTTCCTCAAAACACCTTATGGCATTGCTACTAGTTTTTCTATATGATGTTCTCCCATTACAGTTCTGACATTTGATGGGGTTATGCATTTCCAACTTTATTTATTATTTTATGGAATTCTGTATTGCATATATACTCCTAAAAGACTATATGGTAATAGGGAGGTAAAATGTAAATAAATTATTATAATCAACATTTAATTATCTGTTGGCAGATTGAACTTTTAGAGAATCAAATGCTAATGAAAAATTTAAACAAGTGCATTTTGGGGGAAGCAAAGACATGTCTTCTAAACAACTAGGGCCTCAGTCTTAACCCCTGTTCCCCAGATTGCTTAGCCCTCCACAGGCATAGGCCCTTTACAGGTGGTGTGAAAGCTGGAACCAAGTGGAGGAAAGTGGGAAAGAGGCAGGGGCACTGGGTAGGTAGAGCAGAGGGTAAAACCAAAGAGGAGAAGGGGTTGAGGGTAGCTTCTGATACCATTTATAGAAACAAATATTCTTAAATATTGGATATCGTTTTAACCACATAATTTTATATTCATGCCATTTCATACCGTACTTTTTCTGGGTTTGTTGTAACAATAATTTGAGATTATCCTTAATCTTCTTTTCCTTTTATTAACATGCTTAATGGTAAATTGGCCGTATGAGGTAGGAGTTGATAAATACTGTAAGAGAAAAACATGGTTCTGTAAAATGCTGCTAGAGTTCATCATTAACATATGTCTCTCATAAATAGCTTGGCATATGTCTCTTTTTAAACAGAACCACGATGAAACTTATATTTATCCCCTTCTCTTGCTGTATCTTATTTATTTGTTTTCCTTTTTTGTGGTAGATATGACAGTTGCCATCATTTTGGTTGCCATTAGCTCCATGAAATGATTTAACTATTACTCGTTTTTAAAAATATCTGACGTAGTTATATTTCCTAGTCTCTCTTTTCCAAAACATGTTTTTCCTTATGCTGTTCTTCTAGTATGGAATATTTTAAAGAAAAAGAGGCATTTTTCACTTTACTCAGAAAACATTTATCAAGAGCTTACTATGTGCCAAGTTATATGGAACATTCTGGGGTATAAAAATAAATGGACACAGTTTTTTAATACACTTACTTTATAGTCTGGTAGGAAATGCATACTTTAAGAAAATAAAATACAATGGAGCAAAAGCTCTAATAAAGATGCATACACAGTTCTGTGGGAACATAGATGTAGAATTAACCTAACTCTGGAACAAAGTCAAGAGAGGCTTCTTACATGCAGGAGTGTTCAATCCAAACATGAGAGATGAGTAAAAATTGCATAAATCAGGCAGGATACAGAGAATGTATATTCAGGGAGAAGAAGAGGCTTGGAGATATAAAAGATAATTAACAGCTTCCCTGATGTTGAGTGTAACTGCAGTTTAAGGAGTGGTAGGAAATGAAGCTTCTGAATTAGTAGGTTGTGATGCAAAGACGGAATCTTCTCTGCTAATCTAGTGTTTGAATTTCATTGTGTAACTGATGGGGGGCCACTAGGGTAACCAAATTTGTTATTAATGAGGTAATCAAATCAAGGAAAATGTCTCCAGTGAGGATACCTTGGGTAGGGGGTAGGGTATGAGGAGAGACTGGAAATGAGAATGCCAAGAAAAAGATGAAAAGGCAACAGCAAGAGAAGAGAACAAGGTGAAATATTGAAGACATATTTAGGAGGTAGAATAAAATGTTCTTAGAAAAGTTGATTGAGTTTGAGGAAAAAGGAGGAATATCATGACTCACATTTTTGGAAATAATGATAACAATTGAGTTTTATGAAAGATAATTTATATAATTAAAGTATTTAATTGGGTTTGATGAGCTTATTTATTTAATTGGGATTTAGGGCAGATTATTTATCTTATTTAATTAGGTTTTATGGCAGATTATCTTGTTCAATATTATCTTTATGTTGCTTTTTCAAGTCTATTCAGCTTGAAGAAAAAACTTTGAAATCAAACTATGTTATTACCTTTTTACTGCAACCTAAAGATGAGAATGAAAGTGCAAAGCAGAAGGATAGCCAGCTTAAAATCTATTGTTAGGTTTATGCTTTGAATTGTTGGGGAAAGGGAGGTTCTTTTTCACTAAGTATAGAGGCATTATTGAGCACCCCCAAACTTTGGAGTAAGCTTTTTTGACTTATTTCCATTGGGTGACATCATTCAGTGAACATCCATTGAATATTGTATCTCTCTGTATCATAAAAGGTATTAGAGACACAGAAACAACAGAATGCAACCCCTGAGGTTATTTACCAGCTATTGGAAGATAGACCAGTAAAACAACAATTATAGTACTATGTGATAAGCATTATGGAGATAGAGAGGACATACCTAAATCAGCAGGACATCCAAGAGGAATTTCCCACGAAATTTATGTTTGAGCTTATTTTTGAAAAGCAAAAATGTGAACTAATAAATGGAGAAGGGTGTTTCCTGAAGAAAGAACAACATGTGTGAACAGCTACCAATGTAGCATCTAAAACACTTGGGGTACCTCCGTGTGTGTTTGTAAAGAGATGTGGTAGGGAGGAGGAGAGGCAGAAGTCTGGGTGAAAGGAAGAAATCCAGGATTTTCCACAGGTGACCAGCATAGCTGATGGGGTAAATAGTAGTGTCATTCATTGATATGGTAATTAGGAAAATAGAAGAAAGAAAGGTAAATGGAGATTTTACTTCTTATACTATATTCTCTTATGTCCCTATGAAATAGCCAAGTAAAACTGTTTAGGAAGAAGTTAAATATATAGATCTCAAACTCTTGAGAGGGGTCTGAGTAGTAAACAAAGATGCAGGATCCATCATAATTTATGTAGTGGCCCAACATGGTAGTTTTTAATAAGGCAGTACGGATAAGTACAGAGTGAGACATCAAGAAGGCCAAGAACACACTAGCAGGAAAAAAATTTCATGAAGATGAGTAAGAGCAGAGTAGGGACATGGAAAGAGTGATTTCACAGAAGCCAAAGCAAGTGTCAGCACTGCCAAATCCTGTCAAGAAAATAACTAAGATAACTGTAAAGTTTTTTTTTAGATCGGGTAACATGGAGAAAATTTGCAACAATATAGAAGACATCTGTTGTTTTTGCCTGCCTGACATCCCTTCCTCCTTCTCTTGATAACAAGAGTGCCCATTTACCTTTAGAGAACTTTCCTGTTGCATGTAGCTGTGGTGGGACCCTCAGTCCAGGTACTCTGCCCTCTCCTGCCCAGGGGCTAGACATGTGACCTCAGACGCTCTTCCTGGAATTTGAATTTGGGTGAACTGTTTGGTTTTGCAAAAGGATACATTGGGAATACACCTATGGTTTTGCCTTTATGGTTATCAATGTGATGAAACAGTGATCTAATGGAATTATGTTTTTATCTTGGTTATAACCTCAAATATAAGGTCAAAGAGGATGTTTGGTTATGAAGTTTGTTCAAACAGGGGAAGTTACCTTATTGGTATATTTTTAGCCCAGATTAATGTCTGTGTGATTAATGCATTATTGAGATATCTACAGAATTTGTTTTATGTTTCTAGCAACATATACACAGAAATATTTTGATGAGTTACACCCAGATCCATGAAGCAAAAAAAATCAGATTGGTTACATAATTAAGGAAAAATGTATCAGGTCTTTACCCAATGGCAGACCTTATAAATATGTCTGACTGGTTTATAAAAAGTCAATGCCCAAAATACCTCTACAAAGAATAGCATAGCATAATGGTTGAGCCAGGCTCTGGAGCCAGACTCCTAGTAGTAATAACATTCTCTACTAACCAGATGTAAACCCTGAGTAAATTACTTAACATCTCTGGGTCTTTGTGTTCTCATCTGTACAGTGAAGATGGTATTACACCTATTTCATGGAGTTTCTGGATGAATTAAATTAATTATTAAATGCAAACCCTTAAAACAGCACACAGCACATAGTATACGTCAGTTATTATTATTGCCGATGTGGTAGAAACAAGATCAATTTTTGACATGAAAAGGGCTATTGTAAAGTAGAAATTAGATCAGAACTCTGCCAAAGTCATCATTTTCAGTTCACATGAGCTTCATTGAACTGGGGACAAATCATCTGAATTGAGGTGGATGTGGTGTGGGACAGTTCCCACACCCGGGTTTCGTTTTGAGTGTTAAATGCGTTCAAATATGAAAATTCAGGGTGAAACTTAGCGCAAAACTGCCAGGTTTTGGACTACTCATTTCAGAACAAATTAGCATATTCAATTTCGGGGGCAAACCCGTTAACCAGTTTTGCAAGTTTTTTAGCAAAATTTACAACAACATTTTTTTTTCTTTCCAAATTCTTTCATTTTGGATCTTGGTCTCTGACATATTTTCATCTTTGGTCCATACTTGGACTGCTTTTTAGTTTTATAGTTACTTCTAATAATGTAGTAAGTGTTTGAAAATCTACCATCCAAACAAAAAGTTAAGATTTTGACCATAATTTGTATCTCATTACCTGGTTCTCCACCACACCACCACCACTGTGCCATCCTTCTGACTCCCTTTATGTGAATTGTGTGGTCATCCTTGAATGGTTTTGAAATTCTTTGCTTTTTTATTGACTCTTTGGCTTTTGTGTAACTTTTTTAGTTGTTACTAGAAGAGAATATAATGTTTTATACATAATATCTTGGGGCATACTTTTTCAATGTGATAACATCATTAATTATATATTGTAGACAATGATGTGTTTCCTTGTTCCTCAGTCTCACCTTGGAAATTTTTTTCCAAATTAACATCCAATGATTGCACAATCCCTTGCTATTCATAGCCAGAGGACTTCTTATTAAATGTAGATTACAATTCAATTTTTCTGACCCATCTATAGGTTAATCAAAACTTGGATGGAATGTTGATTTCTTTAAACATGTCCAAATCATGAAAACATTTTTTCACACTATGTTTCATTTTTTCAAAATTAGCAACCTATTGGTTATTAAATACGTCGACTGAATTGTGCACTCAGTTTTCCTAACTTTCATCTCTTGCTTTCTCACTTATTTTTGTGTCTGCCAAGAGGATCCCCTTATAAATGAGAAGACATTTTTTGTACACAGTGGGACTGTCTTATACAAATGAAAGGATCAGAGTAAATCATTTTTACAGTGCATACTGAACAAGTAAAATTATTCTAAAAAATGAAAGCTTTAAGTTTCCAAACAGTACTGGCACAAATGCAACTGGAGAAAGCAACAATAATCAACAAGTAATAAGTTGTGTTCTTTCCTGAGAACACTGTTTTTAATCAACTGATTTGCCATGTCTGAGTTGTTACCCTATCTTTAATTAAACATCCTTGGGTGGTATTTCTACTCAAAAAACAACTGTTGTAAGTTCTTTGCACTATGAATGTCAGTGTCTAAGGGCTAACATATTAGCCTGTAGCAACTTAGACAAATGGGATGAATAGGAAACAGCATTGGAGAGTGTATGTCAAATGAATTAGGGCAGTAGTTTAGTGAGCCAATGTGCCAATTTGGAAATGGATTCTTCTTCCTGCTGAAGAGCTCTTTTTAAAATAAATTACAATCATAAAGCTGCCACAGTTTACTGTGCATAGACATGTTCAGAATTGGCTCTCTTTCATGAGGGCTGCTTGGTACAGGTATTTAAGCTACTGCCAATAAGGCTAACAGCCCATCAAATAGAAAATATGCTGCAGAAAAATACATGGGTTAAGAAAAACAGTTAAATATCATGCTGTTATTTTGTATGTCTGTTTAAGCTTTTCTCTAAAACAAGTTGACTTGTTTTTAAATTGTTTTTAAAAAATAAACTCTAAAAGCCTTGAAAATAGTGCAGTCTTAAAAGTAGTATTGATTTTAGTCAATGCTAAAAACACTTTCAGGGGAATAAGATGAGAAACCACATGAACAAGTTTGCCACCAATAGTGGCAATAGTGTATGTCATGGATTTAAGAGAGACTCAAATAAAAATAAATCCTCTGGTGTATATGTGCGTGTGCAAATTTAAAGAGTATACTTTCACACTATAGGGTATTCTTTCTTCTTGCTTCTATTCAAGCATACTAAAACACTAGCTTTTATAACACATATTGAGATGGCAAATCCAGCTTTGTATCATCCAAAATGTTGAAGAAATTATCAGATTGCGTTTTTCTATGGTTTTGTATAGTACCTCCTATGGAAGATTGTAAGGAACAAGAGCCTATTATGGACAACAATATTTCTCTGGTGCCTTTTGAGAGACCTGCTGTCATAGAGAAGCTCACGGGGAATATGGGAAAACGTAAAAGCTCCACTCCACAAAAGTTTGTGGGTAAGCATTACAAATGCTTTTGTTTCTTTGCAAGTCGATTTTGATAGGAAAAGGCAAGTTCCCATGTATTAGAAATATATATGGTGTGTTTCAGTTCATGAAATAAATACCCATCTCTTTTCTCCATTATTCTTTTCTACTCTCTGCCACTCTGTGTGCACCACACTTACACCAACACACACAAACACACAAAAAGAAATAAAGACTGATAGTGGTCACCACTCAAAATATGATGATATATAAAGTAAAATCACATGTAAAATAGAAAGTATTAATTTATTTAAAAAATAATCATACAGAAGAGAAATGGTCCAGCCTGTTGGCCAGTTTTATAATCTGTTTTAAAATTTTCATTAGTGCCAGGTTTTTAACTGTTTTTTTTTTTAACCTGTTAACATTTATGCCTAGTGTTCCATTATTGGAAAGCTAAGCATGTGGGAGTTATTTATATCCCACTACTCAAGGTCATCACCAAGGTCTGATTGCAAAAATTAAAAAAAATTCAACCTCAGGCATAAATGGGTTAATTATTTTAGTATTTTGTCTGGAACAAAGATAATTTTTCTTTTTTTTCCCCCCAAAATTCTGTATTGGAAAAATAATGCAGCAACCTACATTCAAGATGTTTCATGTTTGGATCTTTATTTTATATTTTGATCTTTGTTTTTTCATCCAGCCTATGATTTTGAACTGAAAAGATTAAATATCATATATTTAGACTTTCCCTTTTCATTTCCAAACCCTTAGATATTCTTTGATACGCCCAATGTTGGCATCATTCTGAATGCATGCTGTAAGTCATAGAGTGTCTCTGAGGATACAAAAAGCATGGACTTTTTAAAAGAAATATGAATAATAGAGATTCAATGAAAAGAATTGTTAAAGAATTGTTATTCATTGTATATATATCTATTCTTGCAGGCTTAATGTAGGATAAAAATATTCAAACAGATTCTCACATTCTAGTGTCATCATTGTGGGACATCCTGATTACATGGTGATTGAGAGAAAAATCTTTGCTTTGGTTATTTCAGGAAGGAGAGACTAACACAATTCCATTACTTCAATAAACACTTAAAGAAGGTTTCCTTTTAATCTGAAATTGAAGAACTAACACATCACCAAAATAGTACTCTAAGACTAGCTGGAGGGATTTATTGATAACTCATTGAAAGACGGCCAAAGGGCGACTGTAAAGGCCATAGTTTATACTATGTCAGTTGAAGCCCCTGAGTTATACACAAAGGACTGCCTCAGGCTTTAGGTAACTTTTCTTTCTGTTCTTGTGGGTAACTATGAAGAAAAAAGAAATAAACAGCCAGTTTACTTATTTTTAATATTGATTTTTTTGATGGATGTCATTAAATGTTTAAATCTAACTAGACTCTAGTGTAGTTGGAAAAATATAAAATATATTATTATTCTTTCTGTCTTCTGAATTTATATAGTCTACTCTTTGTAACATTTTTGTCATGTTTCCTGACTTAGAGATGTTACTCTCAATTTTATTTCACTGCATTCCTTAGAAAAGACGGACAGATTTTTAGAAAATTACATTATGATTCTAAAATATATATATTATTTTTTAATTAAGAATTTGAGAGTATATTTTTCTTTATTTGGATTCTGTCCTAGTAATATATAACAAACAGTAGCCACAGTTATTACTTCTATTATTGTTCTTGAAACAAAAAATTTCATCATTCCACACTTATTATAAATTGCCTTCTCCATGTGCTTCAAATACTATTCTTTGACCTTATCAAATTCTCCAGACTAATGATCCCTGAACTTCCTGTATATCTACTTGTCTCTCCCTCTCTTTTCTTATTCAGCTTAGATTCCATGGTTCATCACACCTACATCTCTCTTGCCAATATTCTTGCCTTTCTTGCTTTGTTGGCTGATCTGTCATCCCCTTCTCCTGGTGAAACCCCACTCTCTTGTAAAGCTGACTGGGCATCCTTTCCATACTTGTATCTCACTAGATGTGCACCCCAGCCTGCACATCTGGTACTTTGGAGAAAATTCCACAGGCTGATGCGTTGGCATCAATATAGATAAATGAATAACTGATCCCAAATATCAGCTGGCCCATCCATCCTATGGAGCAGCACTCCTTTAATCCATCCCTGAACAATCATCTCTCCTACTCTCCACTATGACAGTGCCAACCTTCTCTACTGTCTGCAACATGCTGTCTCACTCCTTGGTGATCTTATATCTATATTCACAGGGGATAAAATCACTGGAAATGATTTCAACATAATATTATCAATTCTGTAGGATTGTATGCATCCATGTAAATACTTGTATCCTTTTTCCTTATTTCAATGAAAGAACTATCCCTCTTTCTCATTAAAGTTCATTCCTCCTCTTGTCATAGGAATTATCCTATCCTGGCCCCCCAGATACCTCACACTATTATTTTTCCTCTTTCTCACTTACATTTTTAACCTCTCCCCTCTATTAGTCATTTCCTATCAGCATTTAACGCAATAAATTCTCATAATTTTAAAAAATCTTCTTTAAGCCCCATCTCCTTCCAGGTACACCTATAGTCTCCTTTTCTTCAAAGATGAAATTGTTGAAAGAATCTCTGTGCTTGTTGTATATGATTTTTTTCCTACTCATTTTCAAGTCCATGCAACCTGTTTTTATTTCCCACACTCCATTGAAATTATTCTCATTGAGGTCACAACTAGCTTCTGTGGTGCCAAATCCAGTAGACTCTTTTAAGACAGTGTCTTACACAGCTCCTAGAGAGTGTCTGCCACTATTGAACAGTCAATTCCTTTAGAAACACACTCTTTTCTTGTTTTTTATAACACTGTTCTCTCTCTCTGACTGTGCTCAGTATTCCTTATAGACTTATCCTTAACAGCTGTACAAGTTGGGCAAAGTCCAAATGGAGGCCCCCATTCATATGCCTAAATATTTTTATATTATTAATCTAACTGTAAAACTTATTTTCTACCCTTCCAACTTGACTAAGTTCAAATAAATATGCAATTCTCAGATTTCTTATAGCTCTACACTACACCTTGGCAGCACGAGCAGAACCACCCGCTGGCTTACAGCTAGGCAGCTCTCTTAGACCCACTGCTAGTTCTCTCCATTACCAAAGGGGGTCTCACAGACACACGTGTATGGACACCCCAGTCTGCACATCCAGGTTCTTTCTACATTGTACATAAAGACCAGTGCCTTCGCCATCAGGCCTAGGTGTGTACTTACCAGTAGCACAGTTGGTATGAAGTATTATGGACCCTATGAAGAGGACTGTGTAGACCCTAGAAGCAGGCTCAGAACCATTTGGTCAAGGAATTCTGGGGTCTGAGTGAGCTTCAGATCAGCACATTCCCTTGGCACTACAAGCTCTTCATTTCCTGAGAAGGGCCCAGGGCTCCCTAAACATTGGGCCCAGCGCAAACCCCACTTTCCCTGATCTATGAGTAGGCAGAAAAATCTTTGTGTTATTCCAGGTTCTATTTTTGATCCATCCCCTTCATCCTCTACCTGGGTGATATCAGTTATTTCCTTGGCTTCAGAAGTTGCTTTCTGTCAACCAATGAATCATTTCTACATCTCCAGCTCAGGTCTGTCTTCTGAATTTGAGACTAAATCTTACTGGACATGACTATTACTCATAGTCCTCCCCAAACTGAATTCATCATCTTTTCTATCTCATTGTCATCCACTAAATTTCCTAGGCCAGAAACCTGGGCCAGAAACCTACAGCAACAATTTCCAAACCCCTTTGCTAAATTAATACCTTCAGGGCACTTCCCTGTTTATCCCCTTCAATCTGTATTCCTTTAGGGAAATATTCAATTTTTTAGCATATTTAGCCTTATATTATCTAACTTGTCTTTCTCACTAGTTTCCACTCTCAGCCTCATTGAAGTATAAGTAATTCCTCATTTATAAGCCATGCCCTCTTGCCTCTGATCCTTTCTACCAGCTGCTCCACCTCATGTTTCTTCACTCGGCTAATGTTTACAATCACATTCTTGTCCTTGATTCCATTTCCTTCAAGAAGTCTTTCTTTAGTCCTCTAGTATGTGCTAAATATTCCTCTTATTTGACCCCATCACACATATCACACTATGTCATAAATGATCCTTAAATTACTATTGTTCCTTCCAAACTGTAAACTCTTTGAGAATATAGATCAGGTTTGTCTAGCTTAACTGTGAAATGTTTGACATTGCATATATCTTAAGTTGAGTGCCATGAAATAATTTCTCCTCATTTTATCTTTCCATTTTTATTACTCTAATCATTACACTGATCTCACTTAGGGGCCATTTCTTCAAATCTGGAATAATGCTATCTACTTTAGTGTGTTTTTCTAGAATGCAAGCCTGTAGATCAACATTTTTCCATCAAAATTACAAGTTAAGCATCCATCCACAACAACATATTAACCATTTATGGGAAACCCACATAGGTTTTTAAGAAGCATTTATCTGTAAGATTTACCTATAAAAGTAACTGGTAAATAGAGACCACATTGTCTTACGGACAGAATTTTTAAAAGATGAAATATTCTGTTCAAAACCAGCAATATGTGGCTAAAAATCAAAACTGCTTTTCCTGTTGCAAGCACCAAAACTCTTTTATAGTTATCAGTCAGACATTACGTTGATGTATAATATTGGAGTAAAATTATATTTGTTAAGGTGTATATTTAAGGAGAAACTACAAACATACTTCAATCAAGAAAAGGTATGGGAAGATAGCAATGGGTGTACATACCAGCACCATCACATACACATGTCTAAATAAGAATGATATAAAAATGAATGTCAATTTCAAGAAGCAAAACAATGAAACAAGATTTTCCAAGTTTATAAGCAAATACTTTTTGAAATAACTCCTAATTTTATTTTTAAATAACCCTAAATTTCATTCATTTTTATTAGGTGGTACAACTTTTAAAAGTATTTTAATAATGACTTTAAAAAAATCTCCCGAATGACATATATGGATTATATATATTTTTTCTAAAATAGTGGCTGAATCAAACAACTTAACCCTACACAACAGTGAGGTGCCATCTGTTATAACAAGATCACTCTCACTTTTATGATCTTTGTAGCTTCGTCACTAATGTTAAAAATATGCAAGATCAATCATAATCTCTGACTTATTTTTACTGGGTATTTATTCTTCCTCCTATTCTCCTTGAGCTCTGTTCAAGTGAGAATTTTAAAAGAAAATGAAAATATAATAGACTCAATCATCTCTTTCAGACTAAATGCATTCTCATGATGGCACCAGAACAAATGCAAAGGGCTTATGAAATTTTTATTGCTTTTATATTTTTTTCATGTCAAGAATATTTGTGGCCGGATCCAATGGCTCATGCTTGTAATCGTAACCCTTTGGGAGGCCAAGGTGGGCAGATCACTTGAGGCCAGGAGTTCTAGACAAGCCTGGCTAACATGGCAAAACCCTATCTCTACTAAAAATACAAACATTAGCCAGATATGGGGGTGCATGCCTGTAATTCCAGCTACTCGGGTGGCTGAGGCATGAAATCCCTTGAAATGGGGAGGTGGAGGTTGCAGTGAGCAGAGATCACACTACTGCACTTTGGCCTGGGCAACAGAGTGAGACTCTGTCTCAAAAAAACAAAACAAAACAAAACAAAACAAAACAAAACAAAACAGTGTGAGCATCAGCAGAATTGCTCAAATACTTGACTTACAGAATAATATATACCAAATTATGAAAAATGGAGGCAATCAGTCAACTTTGTACCCTTTCATATTTTTAATCTGATACTAATTTTTTTTTTTTTTTTAACTTCTTTCACCTCCCATTCCCTTCCAGGGGAAAAGCTCATGCGATTCAGCTATCCAGATATTCACTTTGATATGAACTTAACATATGAGAAGGAGGCTGAGCTGATGCAGTCTCATATGATGGACCAAGCCATCAACAATGCAATCACCTACCTTGGAGCTGAGGCCCTTCACCCTCTGATGCAGCACCCGCCAAGCACAATCGCTGAAGTGGCCCCAGTTATAAGCTCAGCTTATTCTCAGGTCTATCATCCAAATAGGATAGAAAGACCCATTAGCAGGGAAACTGCTGATAGTCATGAAAACAACATGGATGGCCCCATCTCTCTCATCAGACCAAAGAGTCGACCCCAGGAAAGAGAGGCCTCTCCCAGCAATAGCTGCCTGGATTCCACTGACTCAGAAAGCAGCCATGATGACCACCAGTCCTACCAAGGAAACCCTGCCTTAAATCCCAAGAGGAAACAAAGCCCAGCTTACATGAAGGAGGATGTCAAAGCTTTGGATACTACCAAGGCTCCTAAGGGCTCTCTGAAGGACATCTACAAGGTCTTCAATGGAGAAGGAGAACAGATTAGGGCCTTCAAGTGTGAGCACTGCCGAGTCCTTTTCCTAGACCATGTCATGTACACCATTCACATGGGTTGCCATGGCTACCGGGACCCACTGGAATGCAACATCTGTGGCTACAGAAGCCAGGACCGTTATGAGTTTTCATCACACATTGTTCGAGGGGAGCACACATTCCACTAGGCCTTTTCATTCCAAAGGGGACCCCTGTGAAGTAAAGAACTGCACATGAAGAAATACTGCACTTACAATCCCACCTTCCCTCAGATGTTGACATACCTTTTATTTTTTTTTAATATTATTACTATCGATAATTCTTATTTTATGGACACAGTGTCATTTGCTCTGCCTAATTATGATAAGGAAGAAACAGAAGAGAGAAGGGATGGAAATATTGTTTCTTTATCACTGGCTTGTTTATTTTGTGGGAATTTAAAAGCAGTCCATTTCTACTAAGGCAGATCATGCTTTGAAAAAATCACTTGATTCATAAAGATTTGTCACCTAAGAGATTCTGATTTGCCACTGATATTCAGGATTATGATGGAAGACAGGAAAGTTTAGAGTTTTCTGGGTAGGACTTTGGTGGTTTAAAATGGTATAAGTAACTTTATTCTTGAAAGAAGAATGTGTTTCAAACTGTAAACCAATTTTTTGTTCTTTAGACATCATGGAACACAAAACACATTGTTATTTTCAGTGATAACTCCTAAGATGAGCTGAGTTGTTGTTGTGGGTTCTATGTTTACTTCCCCTATGGAATTTATAATTCAATATGTTTTACACTGTACCATATAGCAAAACTTTTCAACCACAGGTAGTTAAGGGCCACCTACAATACATCTGAGGTCCTGTGATCTTATTTTTCTAAACGTAAGCACTGTTTTTCCATAGTTTTGATGACTGGCATTTTATAGACACCCTGGCAGCCTTACTTTTAACACCTTTAATGAATAGTATTTTTATGTAGTTTTCAGAATAACATATGGTCTAAGAGTGGATAAAAGGCAGTCAGTAATTTCTGGGAGGGACTTCTACTTTCGTACATTTGAGAGGTTTTCTTTTAAAGTTGTAATGTGATGCAGCATAGTATATGTATTTGTTTCTAAAAGTATGCTTACGATTGTCACTTTATCAGCATTTGATCAGTGTTAACCAGTCAGCAGAAAAATATAATTATGCTAACAGTAGGGGGAGAAAACCCACTTAGAAATCCATTTTCTGGTATTTCTCTTTTCACTAGTTTTTTTTCAAGATGTGACTTCCCAGTGTTCTGTCCATAGTTCATTCATCTTTTACTCTTCGAGTAGAAGGTCTTAAAAGTCTTGCTGTTGGCTATTTCTTTCAAAATCTCCTCAGAGCAATTGCTAATTTGACCTGAATCTGGTAACTTGAACCCTGCAAGGTTATAGAACTAGGGCTATTTATTTTAGTATTTCTTCAGTAGTATTTACTACTCTTGCTGCAAAGAAAAGGGAATGGGACTTCTTTGTAACCTGTACATTGGACAACAGATAAAAGACACAAAAAATTAAGAAAGTTTACTTTTACCCTTCTTGGAGTCTAGAATGTGACAGAACCCCCAAAGGAAGGTCCTGCACATTTTTCTGTTTCCAAAACATTTAACTCTGTAAGTCCTTGTCAGAAATGAATCTCAATCCCTTAGTATGGAATTCCCCTTACATGGCATAGGTTGCCATATTTTATGTGCAGATCTTAATTTCGTTTATGTGGGTGCTCTGTTTTTTCTTTGCAGTCCAACCACATTAGAGGGGAGGAACTGAGTGATATTGATTCAAGTCATTTTAGGGGGACATACTTGGAAGGCAGAACTTGCTGCTTCTGTTTGGGGAGGACAGGCCTGACTATGACTGGATTATCTGATAACCATTTGTGAATACTGAAATTCTGTTAAGCAGTAACTGATAACTACTCTAAAAGATCATTAAATAGGATGCTGAAATTTTGTATCTTAATACAGTGTGGTATGAGAATTACCAAGTCAAGAGAATTGTGGACATAAGCAATTTGGCCCCAATACTGCTCTTAACTCATTTTCCAGCTTACCATTTGCTATTTAAAGGGTAAGCACCAGCTAAGCACTTCTAAGCACTAACAAAGCTAGAACTAGGCAAAAATTGTTAGAACTCAGCCCTCTTCTACCAGTCCCTATCGTAATTATTTTTGGGAAAATGTCCAAACTGCCCCTTTAAATCTAAGGGAATGCACCAAAACAGAGATATATAGAATGTCAACCATTTCACTGTTTTTTTCTGCATGCCTTGGTACATTGTGAACATACAACCTATTCGAAGTTAAAGCATGTTTTTGAGACTCTCTCACCCGCCCACCGCCAACCATTCCTGAATAATAAAATAATAATTGGAATGGCATTTTTTTTTCCTTTTGGATGAGGTAAATAATTTTAAGGTTCACAATTCTGTCCTTTACTGCAATTTAAGGAAACATTTGTGTGTTAGTCAATATGTTTATAATTTTGGCTGCGTGCAAATTTCTGCTGGCATTGTCTATGAATTTTCTTCCTGCTTATTTTTTTTTCAATATATGAGCAATCATGTATCTACCTGCCCCGGGATGGAACTGAATTTAGGTGGACCCTAAACAGTTGTGTAGTTCCCTGATGGAGACAGTGCTAGGCACTTTCCTTTTCTGATTTCATCTTTTTGGGAATCTGTTTTACTGAAGGTAGTTAGTAGCTGAGAGTGCATTTGCTACAAGCATGTACTTGTATTTTCCTAGCTTCGTGAGGAACAGAAAGAGGTGGATATGGCTCAGGGTGTGGCAGGGACAAATGAGGACAAGGTCAATTCAAATTTGTGGGTCAGAAAGAATTTTTGTGGACATAGTGTTTTTGGAGAAACTCTGGATGGTTATATTTGCATGCCTTCACAAAAGGAAATACGCAAGGTTGTAGCATCTAAAAATAAATATAAGAGTCAGACACCAAATAAATCAAGTTTTACATAACAGTTGTATGCCCAGTTTATTTAGGTGAGATTTCACATTACAGAAAGTATTTGAGGAGCATGAAAATGGGTTATCTTCTGTATTTCCCAGTTTGGCAAAAGTTCAGAATTTCGTCACGTTGCTTTGCCCTAATTTTGCCCAGAATTTTATCTTAGCGTCTCTCTAATAGTGATGAATCATGCATAAAAAGCCATTCTAATTGGACCTTTTTAAGACAGGGAAAGGGACCAGTAGGCAGATTGGAAGACATTTCAAGTCATTGAAATATTCCACTGAGATTTCCTAAAGGGACAAAATTGGGAAAATAAGAAACTACGACTTAGATTTGGCTACACAGTAGAAAGTATCTCCCCTACATATGTATGTATGAATCATAGGGTATATGTGTGTGTGTATTACACACACATTCTTTTAAAGAGAATTCATGGAAAAAAAAAAAGCAGTTGGAGTGATCAGACTTATTGCGAAAACATACAGATAATTTAAATGACAGTTAATATTAAGAAATTAGGTGGGTTTAGTTTATCAGGTTGTAATAGGAATCACTAAAGAAGTTACTAGTGTGTCTTTAGGACCAAGTGGCAACTCTTTTTTTTTTTTTTTTTTTTTTTTTTTTTTTTTTTTTTTTTTTTGAGACGGAGTCTCGTTCTGTCGCCCAGGCTGGAGTACAGTGGCCGGATCTCAGCTCACTGCAAGCTCCGCAAGTGGCAACTCTTAAATAAAACTTTGGGTCCTTATTATCTACTTAAAGAACAAAGTGAAACAAACAATGATTAAGCTGATTTGATGTAAATTCAAAGATATTTAATGTAAAGTTTTTTGGAATAGGAAGAAAATACAGAAAATAAATATTATCAACAGTTACCTATTAGCAAATAGAGAAAGACAAGAATAGTTTAGTGAGCCCGGTATTTTGTTTTTGTAGTTTTTATCTCGGTTGTACAACTCACAAAACCCTGCAGTCTTTGGTATTTTATAAATGTTTAACAAAATTTACATCAGATTAAGGCATTTAGATGAAAATTATGTTCTCACTATCTTCCAAATTTTATTTCATCCTATCTCCAAAATGATTTCTTAGGGTAGAAAAAGAGCAGAAGGGGCTGTAAAAATACAAACGAAAAACTGTGTGCCCCTAGTTTCAGGCAGAACTTAAACTGTCAGAGGTACTAGCTACATGATTTGTTTTTGAACTTTGGATTGTTCACGTCCAAAAATGGATAAATTACATTTGTGTTCATCATCAATTATATTTTATATATTATTTTAATAAATACTGTCTGAATGAAGACTATTCTAAACCAGAAAATTCCCCAAATCCAAAAGAAAAAAAAAATGTGGGAGGGGGTGAAATTGAAGTTTGTATATATGAAAGTTATCTTAGAAATATTTTTAATTCTCCAGTTTCTGCAAAATAATTAAAATATACAGTAACTGGCCTCCTAAATCCTGAATTTAATGTATTGAATACTTATTTTCTTTATGTTGGTGCCTTTTTAAAATGCATTGAGAGTGTTGGTTAGCTGTCGTAGCTCTACAATACTTTTAATATGCATTTTTAAAAATCACTTAAAATTGAGCACTGTATAATTCATCCCTGTGTTTTTAGGGCAAATCTTTAGAGCAATTTCTAATAGAGAAATTTTCAGCTCAGCTGTTAAAAGGAAAAGGAAATTTTGAAACTAGACTTTAATAATACCTTTTTAGTTTCATAGTATTTCTGAATATGATTACAAGATTATGCAGGTAAAATATAGAGTGAAACTTTACCTGTGAATTGAATTATAATTTGTTTTTTGTTTTGTTTTTAAGGAAGAATAAATCCTGTATCAAATAAGAATTTATTAGATAATTTTTTGGTCAACAAAATACAGTGTTGATTTGGATTTTCATCTCCAGACTAGTATTGTTCTAGTCTTGGAATCTGTATTTTCTAATCTGTTAGAAAAGAGATTGAAAATGGATGGAATAATGTGAAAAAGCAGGTAATTAATTCTCCTTGAACAAAGCAAAACTGAACAGTCATATCACATTGCTATTCTCCAAAGCATAATTTCAAATGTTTCATACCATGGTTGTGTATTACTTGCAATGGGCGTGTTAGGATATGACAGCTTTTTAAAAAAATGAGCTGCTGGTTATACAAAACAAATGGCATATGACCAAGAAGCTGTGATATGCTAGTGTTTCCTTTTATCATAGTGTATTACTAGGCCAAATAATGACACCTTGAATATTTTTACATTTATTGCAGAAACTTTAAACTTTGGAATTTCCATAAGGTTTTTATGTAATATTCTATTTCTAGCTTTTTAGTTTTATCTTGCTGTACTGTAAGTTTGAGGATATTTTTCACACGCACTCTTAGGAATAAGTTCATAATTCTGTTTATGGGGCTTTCCTCCCATAATACTGTGTTTGTATATTTTCTGTATAACTGTGTTGTGTATTAACCTTTATCCCATACAGAGAGTGGTACAAGAATGACTAGTTTTCTAAGATGTCCTTTTTATTGTGAATACAATATAAAATCTAGAGGCCCTCTGCTAAGCCACATAAAGTACAGCATATAACTTCGTATAGGTACAAATAAGCAAGTTTGCAGTGAATTGGGCCTTCAAATTACCTCAAATGACACACAGTAAGAAAAGCTTCTTGAGCAGGTGGAGGTCACTGAATCCCCTACTATGCACTTACCAAGATTTTACTTACTTTAATTTACTGGAAATGGATTTTTTAAAAAAATGAGTACACTGTAACAAGGGAAGGGATCTGGGTTTTGTTGTTGTTTTATTCTTGTTTTTTAACGTAGCTCAAATTCTGAAACTGTGATTTAAAAATTTTTGACAGTGAAACATTCTGATTTTAAACATAACTCCCTTCCCTTTCTGTGTAATGAACGTCTCTCTGTTATCTCTTAAATTTTGTTACATCTCCCCCAGCCTCTTTCTTTGTCCATCTCCCTTCTGTCATTGTCTATGGATGTCTTTACCTCTCTGTTCTCTTAAAAGTTTGAAGATTAGATCAACTCTTATTTCTAGTTCATTGGTAATTTAATCTTAATTTTTTTGTTCGTGATTTTTGTTGGTTGTATAATCTGCTGACGTATTTTTATACTCAAGTGTAGTTTTCTATTAAAAAGAAAAGTGGTTGGATTAAAAATAGTAAGCTATATAACCCTCATGTTACTTTCACTTTCAAATATTGGGTACCTAAAACATTACTTCAGAGATTATGTAATCCTATTATAGTATGTTTGCTTTCCTTTATTGTTGGATTTTACATTCTGATTTGGCTTTCCTCCAAAAAATGTATATCATGAAAGACTAGACAGTTATTTGCAAGTGTTTAGAAAGGTGTAAAGCAGAGTCTTAACTTTCTCCTAATTGGGAGAAAAATGCTTTAACATTACTATAATAATATTCCAGGTTTGGAGGGGGTCTCCAGGCCCCATATTTGCTGTTAGTAGTTGGACCTTTTAGACCATGTGTTATTTGCAATCCCAGAATGATTGCTTCTGCTATTAGCTAAAAAGATACTATTCTTTTCTTTCTGTACAAGTGCAATACTCCCCTTGAAGTCTTAAAAACTATGGTGATTTTTTTTTTTTTTTCTTTTCTGACCTATTCTTCCTTTAGCTAATGGCAAAAAGAAACTCATAAAAGTCATAGTATGTTAAAGGACACAACAAGCAAAGAGAAAAACACTCCACAATCAAAAGATTACAGAATGTGGAAACCACTAGTCTGATCTCATGGTATCTTTATTTAGGCTAAATTTCCATGGAAATTAGTAATCTTTTGCTTGAAAAATGTGTCCTAAAGTTGAACTTTTTACAGATTGAACCTTCTTAGACCCTCGCCCAATGCTCTAAATTAAGAACCTAATACTTAATATTTTTTTTTCACTTCTCTCCTTTTAGAAATAAACTTTTAAACAAAAGCAAAGCACTTAGCTGAGTTTTAAACACTTACATATCACCTATTGGAGAAAAATTTTTAAAAAATATTTGGAGCAGTCCTGTTTTCATACAAATTTAAGTAAGAAGTATTTTTCTTATATTTATATGTAGTGTGCTAATTTTCTTTTTTTATACCTGTGTCCCTGTAGTAAAACTGCTGTAATATAAATACATGTTTTTTAAAAAGATAACATTTCTTTGGCATTTCTTTTAAAGGCAGTTACTGCATTTCTGCATTTGTACAGTATGTCTTGGCCGTTTTAGATATTTTTTCTTTAACAATACCAAAGGTAATTAGACTATTTTAAAGACTAATTGCTTGACAGTTTCTAGGATATTTTGTGTTTTAGAAACAAAAAAAAATAGGTCAAACCAGTAAACCTCATTTTTTTTCAAACTAATAATTTGGGGAAATAAAAACTATTGTTTAAAAAAGAAATATATATATATATATAAATATATATGTAAAGTTAAAATTCCAGACCTTGTACGTCAGGTTTGCTAAGTGTAATGTAGTTTTTTTAAGGCTCAAATACCATACCTCAGAAAATGAGGTTTACTATGGAAATACTGAAACAGTCTTTGCAGCTGTGTGACAAGTCACTCTACTACATACTGATTTGGAGACCTCCGCTAAACAGTTTTATCACTGCAGACTAAAATGTGGGACTTGTATTTTCTTTGTTTTTAATGCACACACATACATGTTCTGTGCATGTATGTAGTTACTGTGTATATGTGTATGAGTGTTGTATATGCATGTGTGAGTGTGTGTCTGTATGTGTGTACAACTAAAGAAGCTGCAGAAACTTTGTAATACTTTGTGAAAAGGATTATATTATAAAGGTTTGTACTGTCTGAGTGCACAGCTACTGGAATAAATTTAGGGAATCTCAGGAACAAGCATATAATTTGTCCAAGATTTATTTCTTCTCAGAAGTGTAAGTGCAGTTTTTAATTCTGTATATTATTTAATATTTTACCAATAAAATAAACTTCTGACATAAAAAGTTTGCTATAAAAACTTTCTGGTGAAAATTCTGTACGCAAACATGTCTTCCAAATACAGAAGACTAAACTGTTGACTATACCAGGCTTAAATTACCATTCCCATTGTGTATTTGTCACACTTCCGGTTCCTGAGGTTTGGATACATGTGATATCCACAAGCTACATCTCAATCATTAGTCATCTCCATCATTGCTATGTAGTCCACCAGAGCAGAGAACAAAGTATTACATGATTTGTTAAGAATGACATCTCTGCTCTTTAGACAGCGTTCATACGTATCTTATTTCACTTTTAAAACAAATAGAAGAGTGTACATCAGAGCCTATCCCCTTTGTATAGAAGAAAATAGACCTGAGGAAAGAAAATTGTGACTTACTCCAAAGCACATAGTAGTGCACTTAAATTACACAAGAGGTCTGAGTGCTCTGATATGGTCAATAACACTACTAGAATAACACTACTGCTATAGAAACCAGCATTTCTTAGAAGTCAGACAAAGATAAAATTAAGAAGTCATAGCAATTATTCAATCACACTGGCAAAAACTGTTTGCCAGTTCTGCTTCCTGATGTACATTCACTACGTGAGTCACACATATCTCTTTGTTTCTTAGATTTTATAACTGTAATTTATCTTTTGCCATGAGAAATTTGTTCTGTTATAAACATCTTCATAACCAGAAATGCAAAAGGGCATATATGACTGCAAATTCATTTTATTGAGTGTTAGCTATCCACTACCCTTCAGGCCAGTTTGAACTCCACCATCACATTTGAGATAGCTGTTAGAGTTTTTCCTCATTGATACGTATTTATAGAATTTCATGGATACTTACACATTCCCCAATAATTTCACTTCCACGTGTCACACAGAATGAAAAATACCACAAATTCAAATAAAAATTTCCTGCCTTGACTGTATCATAATTCAAAATACTAAGCTAATTTGGGCAGGGGAGGATGTAAAGAAGTGAAATAGCAAAGCAAAAAGAAGAAAAACTTACCAAATCATCCTCCAGTATTAAGTTTATAAAGGATTCCTTCAAGATCAGCAAGGAATATCAAATTCCCCTGGTGTATTATATCAACAGGAGCCAAATGAAAAGGATTTCTTGAAATATGTGCCATATGCTCTTGACTTTTCAATTGCAATATGGTCAGAGAAATTATAAATAATTTAAATCTTGATATGATTGTAAGACTTTTTATCAGCATGCTCAAGCCAGAAGACTGTTCTTGGGGTGTGAACCACATGGTGAAAGGATTTCATCTAGCATTTTAGCAACCCTCCCTCCTGCTATTAGGGGGTTCCAAATGGACCCGTTAAACTTCCAGGAAAATCCCCTTTTTGGTTAATACCCGTACTGAAATTTCCCAGTGTGTTTATTTAACTTCTCACTAGAGGTTCCAACGAAGGTAACAATTGGTGAATTTGAATTTTCCTACTTTTCTCCTGTTTGGCACTATACCCAAGGGAGAGATTTCAATAAAATAGCCTAACTGGCAAATGGGAGAAATCAACAAAGAGGACAAAGTTATTTGGACATCCATTATCCCCTATAAAAATGGGTAAAACCTGGGGGAGATCCTGGAAAATAAAGATGTGTTCAGTCTGAGAAATATTAATGTGTTAACCTTTTTCGTCTTGCTCTTATTGCTGCTTTATAATCCTAAACTGTCTTCGATCAGACCAAGTGCTTGTAACTTGAAATTTGTCAGGCAAAGGACAAATCCCTCAAAGCAGTACAAACGGATACTGCCCATATTGGTGTTGAGTTGTTTGTTCTAGAAATCCTTAGAAGAGCTGCATGAACCTGATCATCAAACCAAATGGAATGCCTGTGAAGAAGCAAGAGGAAGAACCAAAGGTAAAAGGGAAGTAACTTAAGAGTATTTGTGTTGGATTTCATTGGGCCTTTGGTAAGCCTGTGATGAAAGAGGGAGGAGTCACTTGGTTGTCATTTCACCTCACCAGATGGAGTTGGGATCAGAATCAGCTGCCTCCACCGGGAATACTTAGTGAAAACCCTTCATCGGGAAGTAGGAGAATTTAGCTAAGAGGGAATGGCAACAGAGTTCATATTGTATCAATGCCCTAGGCCCACTTATTGGTTCTGGTTTTGTGGACATAAAAGCTTAAAAGACTTTGATCAATATCT
The DNA here is from genome assembly GCF_047675955.1 of Chlorocebus sabaeus. NCBI lineage: Eukaryota > Metazoa > Chordata > Mammalia > Primates > Cercopithecidae > Chlorocebus > Chlorocebus sabaeus. The sequence goes on along the minus strand of NC_132913.1, from coordinate 100,425,519 downwards.
ATCTGTTCTCCTTGACCCTGTCACAATTCTAATTACTCTAAATAAAACACAATATTTTTCCATGTGAGAAATTTAAAGCAACCACAATATGTGAGTTTTAACCATACCCCTTTTTACAAGTACTTTGCAAATGAGCACGATTGTTCCCGACTTTATCTAATTCACTCTCAAAATGCTCATGGAAAGTGTAGGGTATCTGATACTTTATCTTCATTTTATTGGCAAGGAAACAGATTCAGGTTGGTTGTGATTTTGTTCACAAGCACCCCAATCAGTGAAAATGCTAAAACTAGACTCTAATTCCATATATACTTAGTTTAGTGTTTTAATTTCTAAACCAGTTTATCCACCATTTGATTGATAAACCCAATTAATAAGAGAATCAGCAGGCATACTTTAAAAGTAATGTTTTGTTTTTCTAATTTTTAAATAGAATTATCCCAAATGAACTCACTGGCATAGTCATTAGGACTGAGAAATATAGTATTAAGTAGCAAGGCAAAAATCATTTGAAATTAAAATACTGTTGCAGAAATTTTTTAAATGAATACATTATCCTAGCTTGGTCTTCTAAAGACCCCTTTGTGACCCAATTTAAATAAATGTGGGCTTTTGATTACTTGCTAAATTTCCTTCAGAGTTGATGGAATTCTTTGCCGTTTTCTAAATCACTATATCTCATCCCCATACTCATTTTCCTTAGTTCTTTCATTGCAGAATGTACTTTCCAATATTTATACTTTGTTTTTTGCCTTCTCTTCATTTGAAAACCTTCACCTGACTCATCATTAAATCTGTGAATTTATCAGTACTGGAAGTTTATCAGTACTGTCAGTGATATCCTAGTGTTTTCAGTGATATCATTGTCATTATGTCTTCCAAATTCAATGAGCAGCCTGGAGATGGTGCTTGTTCTTCTTAGGTGCTAAAACCTATCTACTAAGTTATCTCTTTACTGTTAATTCTGTAGCATAGAGCAATATCAAGATTCGCCCTCAACCCCAACTCTGTTCATTGTGAAATGAGTGATATATTTATGGTAAAATCCAACCTTATGTTGTCTGTCCTTAGGAATGAGACATGTACTACCATTTAGTCAAAGCCAAGACAAGTTTCCTCAGTCTTCAAGGGATGGTTGCTGTAGTAACACCTAGCATTATGTTCTCCTTGTCTTACTTCTCCAATGTAAGTAAATAACATTTTTTGGCCTTCAAACAGTCTATTCTTTGTCTCCCTGCTTCTCCTCACCCCACCCCTCTACACAGCCCCTCCCCACTCTACCTCCCTTCACTGTTTGTTTATTTGTTTCAGATTGTAATGCATATATATTACTATCATTTGATAACACTCAAGAGGAAAAAAAGTGGGACAGCAAATGACTCATGTTTTTCCAAGCTCTTAGCCAAATTACTTTTTAGTCATCCTAACAAATGGGAGTTTGGCTATACCATAACACTAATACGTTTTCCAAGCTGCAAGTAGAAGCCCAGAGTCTGCTGCTTTCTTCTTTAATGTCTTGACAAGTCTGATTATAGCTAAGAAAGTGATCACTTGATCACATAACAAGCATGAGAAAAATTCTGCTGCAGGCAAGGGTAAAGGAAATAATATATTCTTTATTTGCCTTGAAGAATTCAAGTAGCTTTCTTGGGTCTTTAATATATGAAATGGGTCATCACCTAATTCTTTTGAAAAAAAAGATGAGCTCTATATTAGATCCCTTATGCTTTGTCTTGTTTTTACTTGAAATTGCAAAAATGAGTGCACAATAGTATAGTCAATTCACACTACAGTATGCTGACACATTGTCTGCTCTAATTAGAAAAAAAGTCATTTTGACTCTTAAAAATTATGATTAAGCATCATATTGAGAGACTAGCCACCATATTCAATATGATATCTCTCAGCTTTAACTAAATGCCCATTTGTGTTAACATATTTTGAATGATTAATTTATCCTGGTTCATAGTTTCCAATCTATAGAGAACAAAATCTTAACACTAAAGAGCTTGACATAGTGTAGTGAGCTTGAGCTATATAAAAAACCTACTAATACATCATTCCATCAATGTGGATTATCTTAATGATGTGGGATTTTTAAATGAGCAATCTGTCATAAGTATGTTAGGATACTCTGTATGTTTGGATTAATTATTTTATACTCCTTTTTCTGACTCTTAGAACATAAACATGGCATGATCAGCCCAGTTCAAAAAAAAGAAGCACTTGAGAACTCCCAGAAATGAACAAGATAATGAAGGCTATGTATTTTCCTTTCTGTACTCACATGGTTCATATGAGTATCAGTAGGTCTTGCCAGCCACATTTCCCATGTGTGTATAACTCAAGTACAATTATTAGTCATCACATGGAAGTTTATAAGTAGCTTTGGGCAATACTAGTGTCCCATGGTAGTTAGGTACATCCAAGCATCATGTATTAGTAATGGCAATCTATCAGCCTACCCCTGGACAGCAAGTGTCACCTATAATAATACACCAGCACAGGATTAGGGAACAACTAGTATAATTTATTTACTTGCTATGTTTTATTTTTTTATTTAGAGACAGAGTCTTGCTCTGTTGCCCAGGCTGGAGTGCAATGGCATGATCTTGGCTGACTGCAACCTCTGTCCCCCAGGTTGAAGCAATTCTCCTGCCTCAGCCTCCTGAGTAGCTGGGATTACAGGCTCCCGTCACCATACCCAGGTAATTTTTGTATTTTTAGTAGCGATGGGGTTTTGCCATGTTGACTAGTCTGGTCTCAAACTCCTGACCTCAGGTGATCCACCCGCCTACGCCTCCCAAAGTGCTGGGATTACACGTGTGAGCTACCACGCCTGGCCACTTGCTATGTTTTAAATCTGCAGACTTTTTATTTCTATGTATCTGGTGTTTGTTCTTTAGTTCTCTGTATGCTGGGTTATAAATAACCCTCGTTTTTCTCAGAAGCAAAGCCTTTTTTTTTAACTTTTTTTATTTGTAAGACTAATTTTCAATATTTTGAACCATGTAAATTACAAATGCAATAGGTGGGAGAATTGGTCCAGTGACTGTTTTACACTTCTAAATTTGTTTTGGTCTATGAGACCTAAATTTATTCCATTTGTCAAGACTATTATGGCAGAACTCCATAATAAAACTTATTTGGAGAAACAAGGACAGCTCCATCATTGGCCATCTGAATGACAGTAAGAGTGAATGACTTATCCTACCTCATTTATCGCTATGTACCAGGCAGGCCTGATTTATATGTAGCAACACCTTTCATGACAGCAAGGCCTTTGAATATTTTACTATAAGTAAAGTAAAACTATAATGGGCCTAAGTGTAAAAAAAAAACCTTATCATTTTATTGAGTGATATAAAACATAGAGTATCTCAAGATTATGAAAGAATGTACACATTTTAAAACCTAAATTTAAACCTAAATTCAAGATAATTTTAATTTAAACCTAAGTTCAAGGTGAAGGGAGTAAAATATTATCCTTTGAAGATATAAGGTTTTTGCTTTTTTTCTTTTGAGAACCCTGAAAACATTGCCTGATAAGTAGTACTAGAAGTATAAAAAACAAGTAGGGAACAACGTATCCACATATTCTTTCTAGGATTCTGGCTCAGTGACATTATTTGTTCTAGGATTCCTAGCAAGGCCACTTTGTGTCCTTGGAGAAATTTAAGTAAAGTCTGCAGAATTAGCCTGTAGGATGAGACGAGGATAGAATGTGCAGATGATTTAGTTCTCAACATTAAATTTGAGTCTACTTGGAAAATTGGGTAGATCATAAGCTCTGTCCTTTCTTTTGATACTATCTCTTTCTTTCTGAATGATTGGCTCCTGTTACAGTGTCCACAAGAAAAAATATCTAAAATTTAGGAAGTAGAGTATTTATTGCGTGCAAGCCCCTTGACTAAATACTGTAGGAAGTTCATTCATTTATTCAGTACTTCCAATGTGCTGGTCTAGGTGCTTAGCACATAATATTGAATAAGACACAATCCCTGTATTCAAGGATACAAAAATCTTACAGTGAGGAAGCAAACAAATAATTAAGCATCATAAAACATGATAATTATTACCATAAATATAAAAGAAATATACTATGGAAACAAATGGGTGGGGAACCTAATTCAGCCTGAGACTAAGAAAAATATGTCCTGGTAGAAGTCACAACTAAGCTGTGTCCAAAAAGATAAGCAAAAGTAAATTTCACAAAGAGGGAAAGATAAAATAGGAAAATGGAAAACACGTTCTAAGCAGAGGAAAGACATCTGCAAAGTCCCGGAAGAGACAATGGGGCAGACAGGGAAAGAAAAGAAGAGTCCAAGAGAGACAATGTCAGAAACAGAGAGTGAATAAATATGAATGGTTACCTTCAGAGAATTGCGTGTTCAGTATGGCTTGAGTGTAAGATGAGAACAAGAGATGAAATTGGGGAGTTGAGCAGAGTTGCATATTAGGGCTTTGTGTTTCAAAATGAAGGAATTTGAATTCATACCAAGGGAAACAAGGACCAACAGAGGCCCTATTTGGAAGTGATATGATTAGATTTGCAAAATTGCTTGGGCTTCAATATGAGATGAGATTGGAGGGATGCCATACTGGAAGTAGAAGTTGCTGCAGTAAATCCTAGAAAAAGATAATCGTGGCTTGTGCTATGGGAGTGTTCTGGAAATGGAGAGATAGAGATTCCAAAGATATTTAAAAGGTGGAAAGTACTGGTCTGCTCTGTGCTGGATGTATGTGGGTAGTGAGGAAGGGGGTTAATTAAGGATGATATCCTGGTTTCCGACTGGGAAGGTTAGGTGCATGGTGGTTCCACTTACTCAGATCAAAAAACACAAGGGGAAAAATAGATTTAAGGAGTAGAAAGGTGATGAACATGCTGAACCTGTTGAGTGTGAAATACCAGTATCACATTCAAGTAAAGATATCTAGTAGGAAATTAGAGATACCAGGTTAATATCAGGAGAAAGATCTGGGCTTAGATCACACACACACACACACACACACACACACACAAATGCATATACAGTCATGTGTTGCTTAAGGACAGGGATGTTGTTAGGCAATTTCAGTGTAAACAGTACAGAGTATGTATGTAGTTCTCATGCAAACCTAGATAGTATAACCTACTGCTCCTAGGCCACAAACTCGTACAAAAAAGTGGTCCTAGAGATGCCTATACAAGTAAAAGAGATTATCTAAAAGCTGTGTGGGAATATAGGATTGTTATATAACTGTGTAACCTGCCTCTTAGTGAGACCTTAAGCATTACTATATGGAACATAGTAGGCAATTATAATACAGATCACTAGGCAATAGGAATTTTTCAGCTCTATTATAATCTTATGAGAGCACCATCCTACATGTGGTCTGTTGTTGACTAAAATGCTGTTATACAAGGTATGACTATATATACCTATGTATATTTGTGGTAATTGAAGCTACAGATTTGATGAGATCAACTAGGGAGAGTACACTAACACAGAAAACATTAAAGTCAAACTCATGGAGTTTGTAAAGTGTAAGAAAAGTTCTACCAAGGAATTCCTTCAGTAGAAGGAATAAGATTCATGTGAAAATTAGTATAAAGAAAAGCTGTCACAGAGGGTCAAAATATAGGTACTGGCAGTATGCAGTGGCTCACAACTGTAATCCTAGCACTTTAGGAGGCCAAGGTGGGAGGATCACGTGAGGCCAGGAGCTCGAGACCAGCCTGGGCAACAAAGCAAGACCCCATCTCTACAAACAATTTTAAAAATTAGCCAGGTGTAGTGGTACACACCTGTAGTCCTTGCTACATCAGAGGCTGAGGCAGGAGAATCGCTTTCACCTGGGCATTTGAGGCTACAGTGAGCTATGATTGTGCCACTGTACCCCAATCTGGGTGATGGAGTGGTACCCCATCTCTAAAAAACCAACAAAAAGAAACAAAAAAACCCCCGAGGTACAAGTTACCTGGGACTCCTAGTAGGAGAAGGTTTGGGTGGCAAAGAATAGACTCATGGAAACAGGGTTATTGAAGAGAAATTCTAAAATTGTATTGGAAAGTTTTCAGAAAGACAACTAAAGACTTAGATGGAAATCATGGTACAGAGTAATTTTAAGAGAAATGTACCTCAATTTTCAGTTCTTTTGAGTATGAATGTGTATTAGAAACAGAAACAAAGAGCAGAACCAGAGAGCCCGAACTTCCACTGAGCACAGCTTGGTTCAGAGAGTCACTGAATACCAGTGGGGGTCTGAGGAGTCTAGGCATGTGTCTTTTCTGTCATAAATGTTCAGAGTTTGTGTGTGTGTGTGTGAGGTATAGGGTAAAGTAGTATTTAAAATTATTCTCTTTATAAATGTGGCATATACAAATGTAAAAAGTAGGTATATATTTGCACTTACCTATTTGAATGTGTCATGTATTATCATCTCCTTTTGAGCTGGAGGTTATCAGAGAGCATCTCAATTTATAGAAATGGAATCTGAGGCCTTCAGCATGAGTCTTTGGGTGAATTTACTTATACAAGCCTGCTTTCTTAACAACTAGTTGGCCACATGACTGGAAACTAGGGTTTCGTCATAGTCCATGATGCTCAAGGTCACACTGAGAGGCAGGATGTACAGTTATAGAACAGCCCTATATCCCCACACAGCTTTTAGACAATCTCTTTTACTTACACAGTCTTCTCTAGGACCACTTTTTAACCACAATCTATTACTGATCTTCTGGTAAACTCGTTCCTTTTAGCAAAATTAACTAAGTTTTCCCATCTATTATCATACAGGTCGTTACCTCCACATTTGTAAATTAACTGGGTGTATAAATGTATGATGCCCAAGTAAATATTATTATTTTCACAGGCTACATATGGAAGACATCTTGCAAATATGATATAAAAAGAGCCTTTATATCAAATTGTAATATATTAATATGTCATTACAAATTAATAATCCTAAGAGAGAACATCTTCTGCATATCCTATAATAAAAGATTTCAAAATATTTTAAATGTCTATATAAGAATTTTTATAAGAGTTCATTATGGGTGACAACATTTCACATAAGAGAAAATTTATGACAAGATTTCTAAGTAAAACTAAACCCACTCATGGGTTTATAATTATTATTATTTATAGCAGTACTGTACAGTAGAAATGTAATATGTACCACAAATTCAAGCTGCACGTGTAATTAATTTTTCTAGTGGCCACGTTAAAAATATTTAAAATATATAAAATTAATTTTAATGTATTTCATTTAATCCAATATATCTAAAATATCATTTCAACATGCATGCATGTAAAAACTTATTAGTGATATACTTTACCTTCTTTGTTTTTTATAGTAAGTCTTTGAAACCCAGTGTGTATTTTACATTTATAGCATATCTCAATTTGGGCTACATTTCAAGGGCTCGAAAGCAAATCTGTGGTCTATCCTAATAATTACATTGAACTATATAAATACTCCTGCTTTATAACAATAACCACAGCTACCTTTTATTGAGTCCTTGTTATGTGGTAGTCACTATGATAATTTCCTTGCTTTTCTTAATTCATCTTCAAAGCTATCATGGAAATTCCATTGTCACCCATATTTTCTAGATGGAATAACAAGAGACTTCAAAGGATTTAACGGCCTTGCCTGAAACTGTGGAATTAACAATTGATAGACCAGGGATTCAAATAGAAAGATTTATATGTACATTGAAATAAGGTATATAAATTATTATAATATATTATAAAATGTTATTTAAAATCATTATTTTATGTTTTTATATGATTTCATATTTATAATTTTTCAGTAAAGACAGCCAATTCAGTTGTAGGAGAAAGTAAATTTGTGGTAAAATGATGTGATAGTTGGAAAAGTTAGACCACTGCCCCACTGAACTTGTGGAACAGTAAGAGAATTTATAAATACTAAAAAAAGAAAAATAAACAAAAGAAATTATGTTGCAGAGATAATGATATTGAATAAAGTAGCCACAGGGCCTTATTTCCTTGCCAAATAAAACCAAAAAAATGAATAGAGGTGGGAAGAATAATAGTATATCCTGGATGCGTTTCAATGAGATGATATAGAAGACAATTAATATGTGATGCAATGCACTAAGTTGTTGAACCTCTACATTATTAAGTGTGTGGAAAGAAAATCAGTGACAAGGGTTGGAAAACTAGAGAATCGATTTTGGTCTGAATTTTCTAAAATACGAAGTCAGGAATTTGAGAGCTAAGAGATTCGGCACAAGATATGACATCTGAAGAACTCAGATGAAAATTAGCCAATCTGATTTGGATAAAACTAAAGATGAATGTGGTGTTCAGTGGTATAGAGTTGGAGGTCCAGGAAAATCATTAACAAAAAGAGGTTCTGTCCTTCTCATGATTCTATGGGGTTTCTCTACTCTTCACTATAACATCACAATGGCTTGTTCTTCCTTCAAGTATGCCTATTTTTATTTGAATCTGCTCCTTCAATCTCACTGGCCTTGAAGTCTGCAAATTAGACCCCTTTTTCCAAACACTAAGCCATATTTTCCCAACCATTCAAGATACACTTGGAATCAATCTACTCCAGGAAGTCTCTCCAAACCACATATGGAAAATATGACATCTTCTATGGAGGAAGACAGTGGCATGGATAATTCATACAAATGTTCTCATTGCATGGGTTAAGTATTACCATAAGGTAAACCAATATCCTTGGGTCTGGTTTGCTTTACCGTCTCTTTCCCACCTCAGCTTCCACATACCTCTGCTTCAGACCACATAATCCTTATTACACCAGTTTGTATCCTTTTATCTGAGCATTCTGGCCTCTGCCTCTCTTGTTTACTATTTACCTAGGAGTCTACTTTTTAAAATCCAGCAAAAGCAATATTAATATTCACAAGCAGGTGGCAAGTAAAAAGAATTGATTGGGGCCCGGAAGGCTTTACTTCCTAGAAGAGGTTTCATCTTACTAGCTGATTCAAAGAGACGTAATAGAGTTGAAAGAGAGCATGAGCTTTGACATACAGAGCAAGAAGATCCCAAGAGTTATTTGCTTTGTTAATATTACTTAAACTGTTTAATCTTTCCAGCCTCAGTTTCCTCATCTAAAGTGATATCAAGAATAACTATATGGCACAACTATTTTATTTATTCATGTATTTATCAATTAATTTGGGAATGGAAATAGCATGTGTCATTTTTATATTAAAACAAGATATAAAAATATAAATGATTTCTTGCCTTCAAGAGATATGTAATAGGTTAATGGGAAATAAAAAAAAATCAGATGTTAGAGTATTTTAAAGTAGTATGTTGGCAGTAAGTGCAGGTATATTGGAGGCAGAAAAAGGGAAATTACACATTTTACTTTAGAGGATAAAGAAATCATTCAGGAAAATCAAGCAGTAGTAAGGGTTGACACTTGAGCTACAGTGGAGGAAGGATGGAATTATTCTAGATATTTCTTAGTATATTCATTTATTCATTTCTTTATTCCTTCCGCAAATATTTATTGTGTGCCCAGTACATGGTAGTGAAAGTAGGGATGAATAAAAAAGAGATGGTCCTTTCTAAGACATGCGTATTTCTTCCATTGTCACAGTGCTTACAGTCAATGTGAAAGAAAAACAACTATGTTAACAGAAGTGCTCTTAATAGATCTCCATTTAACTGAGTTGGCAAATTAACCAATATGATCAATTTCCTTTGCAAAACACTCTGATTAATACTCAGGGCTCAGGGAAAGCTCACGGCCAGTAGATGATGCTCCAGTAAGCCTACCCATTTTCTCATTGGTTCTGTTGCATGCTTGCCAGGAATTAGTTGTGTTTATTCCCAAACCATTGCCAATTGACTTCGTATTGTAACCGTGTAATAAAAATAACATTGCTTCAATAATTCAATGAAATAAAGTATAAAATGAAAGAGTTGCTTCTTTGAAAATTAACTTGAATTTTTTGTATTGTAACCGTGTAATAAAAATAACATTGCTTCAATAATTCAATGAAATAGAGTATAAAATGAAAGAGTTGCTTCTTTGAAAATTAACTTGAATTTTTTGGAGAGACTCAATAAAGGAGAATTGCTAAAAGCTTTCCTATGAAATTAGGTGGAGGAGATACAATGAACAAAGACTCAGAAGGAAAAAAAAAAAAAAAAAAAAAAAAACCTTTAATAATCCAGAAAGTTCACATTTAGATTGGTTTGCAAATATGTTTTTTTTTAGTTTAAAGAAAGTGAAATTAGAAATTATGGATGGTACACTATCGTAAAGAAAGACTGCCTGGATCTTCAGTCAATGGACCTGTTTCCAAATTAAAGGCTATATCCTTAAATTTAAAAATAGGTGAATGAATGTGTAACTGTATTATATTAAAATAAATGTTTAAGAAATGTAAATATCTATGCTTCTTAGATTTGAGTCTATTTTAATATTAGCAATCACATGAGATAAGAGGGCTTCTAGTAAAGAAATATATGTTGTGGTATGGAATGTATTAAGAGCTTGGAAATCTACAGTGGAGGACATGATCAATCCTAGAGAATAGGAACTCTGAAATAGATTGAGCCGGGCAAAGAAAAGGGGTAGGGACAAGAGACCATTCAATGTAAGCAAAACAGAGACAAAAAGAGATACAAGAGGCCGGGTGCGGTGGCTCACGCCTGTAATCCCAGCCCTTTGGGAGGCAGAGGCGGGCGGATCACGAGGTCAGGAGATTGAAACCATCCTGGCTAACATGGGGAAACCCCGTCTCTACTAAAAATACAAAAAATTAGCCGGGCATAGTGGCGGACGCCTGTAGTCTCAGTTACTTGGGAGGCTGAGGCAGGAGAATGGCGTGAACCCGGGAGGCGGAGCTTGCAGTGAGCTGAGATCATCGCGCCACTGCACTCCAGCCTGGGCGACAGAGCGAGCCTCCGTCTCAAGAAAAATAAAAAAAAAAAAAAAGAGAGAGACACAAGAGGTCCAGATACAAGCTGAACCATATAGTGTGAAAGTACACATGGTACATCATCTGGGCTGGTAGTGGGGGCCAGAACTAGATCTTAGAAAGCCTTAAAAGTCATAATAAGTCTTTGAACTTTATCTTGAAGGGTTTTAATTTAGGGGGTTATATTATGAGATTTGAAGAAAAATAGATGAGCCTAGAGCAGGATGGGTTGATGAGGGACAACATTGGAGCCAAGAGATTAATTAATTTACGTAAGAGGTGATGGCAGCCTGGGGTAAGATGGCTGCAAAGGAATTGTCACTATGTGATGAATTTTAGAGATATTTGTGAGATATAATCAACAAGATAAGGTAACTAGTTGTAGGGGTCAAAAATAGTGGGAGAGGTCAAATATATCTCCTCAATTCTCACTGAAGAAATTGGGTGAGTGGTGTCATTTATACAAGTGTGCAACTTTAATGAAAAAGAGGTTGGCTAGGGAGGGTTGGAGGATGAGGAATTCCTTTCTGAAAACACTATGTTTATATCATGTACAAGACCCTTACATTGGAAAGTCTTATGAGCAATTGTATGTAGAGGGTTCAGGAAAGAGGTAAGCTTAGAAGAGGATTATTTGGTACTTGCACATAGATAATAATTGAAACCATAAAAACTAGAGTGGATATCCCAAAGAGAGTTAGTAGAATGTAAAGATAATTGAAGAAAAGAAAACTGCTCAGGAAAGAGTCCTGGGGGCAGAATATTGAACTATAAGTAGAAGAAAAATCACCAGAAAAGGAGATTAATAAAGGAGCAGCCAAAGAATTAGGAGGAGAGGAAGTGTTCAACGTGTTCATTGCTACTAAGTGAAAAATGCCCAATGGATTCAGGAGTATATAGGTCGTGGGTGCCCATATTTGAGGGTACATTCAAGGGAGGGTCTGGAGCTTAAGGCAAACTCTTGTGGGGTGAGGAGTGAGAGGAAAGGGAGAAATGGGAGATGGAAAATGCCATTATTTTGTTATTTCAAGAGACATATGCCTAGTGGAGTATATAAAAAGGAAAGCCTGAAAAAGCTGAAAAGGATAGGTCTAAAAGATCTTAAATGCCAAGCTAATGGGAGTTGTATTTTTTCTCATAGAAAATTCAGGGCACAGAGTAACGTCTATCTAATAGAAACTACTTACTTTGACAATAGTGTAGGAAATGGAATTATTGTGGGATGAGAGGGTTAGTAAAGGAAGTTAGCTAGGGCAAAGCTCACCCGTGGTATACTGGCACACAGGTATACTGCAAGCAGTTTGCTACTAGAAATACAGTACTCACATTTGCACAAGACAAAAAACGAGCGGATTTAGCAAAGTTTCCCTCTTTGCTAATTCCACTCTTACTTTTTTTCCCCAGTATATTCTAGTATATTTCCTATTGGAATGGGAAACAAGGAGGTGGAGTTATCGCCTAAACTTCTAGAATTGTAGTTAACATGGAGTATGCCTGACGGAGCATCACATATGTGAACTTCATCCATTCTATGTGTTGATATCAGGAATAAAAAAGAGGTTGAGAACCACTGAATTAGAGAAAATTGCAACCCTTAAAGCAGAGATAACAAGATCTTAGTTAGGCATTATTGGCAGGGATGGTAAAGAGAGGAAGATTATTGGAGTGAGGTTACAGAATTAGAAACAATAGGACTCAGAAGCTAATTGGATGTGAAAGGTGAAATATCATTGCCAAAATAGCAATACTCTTTATTGAATGCCTTTAATATGTCAAGCACTCCCAAAAGAACATACACAGTATAACATAACATCATCCCATTTCAATTTCCCAACAGTGTTGCAAAGTAGGTATTTTTATTCTGATTTTATAGATAACAAAAATAAAGTTTAGAGAGTTTGAGCAACTTTCTCAAGGCCATCCAGATTTTAAGTGGGATACCTTGGGTTCAAACCCAGGGTTGTCAGATTCAAAACCTTTGTTATCATCATTACTCAAATCTAAAATGACTCTCTCATTAGGTGTTTGGCTGAATGATGGTAAAATCAAATTCAGATGATAAATACCAGATGAAGATCAGGTGTAGGAGAAAAATGGCCAGTTCAATTTTAAACATATTCAGTTTTTGAAAGCCTGGAGAATATCCCTGGTGAAGATGTCTAATAGACAGTTACATATGTAAGTCTAGAGTTAACGGAGATGTCTGGAAGGAGATAAAGATTTATGAGGCATTAGCATTTAAATTGTGGTGAAAGTCATGGGAATGGATGAGATTTCCCAGGGAGATTGCAACATGAGAAGAGGATAAAGTGGAGAGCAAAGAAACACCAAAATGTAAAAGGAGGTCAGAGAGAAATATCAGTGAGGGATCCAGGGGAGGAATGTCAATACGAGTTAGAGGGAAGTAGCTGAGGGTGATATTAAACCTAAGCAGGAAAGAACAGCAAGAGAAAGGAGTGATCAATCATCCCATGCTATGGAGTGGTCACGAAAGATGAAGACAGAAAAAAGTTCAGTAGATTCAGGGATTGTGAGTAAGAAGTGCAAGTTGAAACAGTGTGAGATTTAATTTTAATAACAGCCAATATCATATAAGGTCGTTAATAAACAGTTCGTAGGACAGAAAAGTACAAATGTTTTGAAGGGCAATTGCCAATGCATTTAAAAAGGGTGCATTTTCATTCTAAGTATTTTTCTAAGGAAACGACAAGAAATGAAGACATTCATTGCAGCATTATTTCTGATAGCAACCATATCACACTAGTTAAGAGCACCTACTCTAGAGCCAGACTGAGTTGAAACCTCAGTTCTGCTACTTATTGGCTCTGTGAACTTGGGCAAGTTACTTTTCTGTGCCTCAGTTCCTTTATCTGTAAAATAGGAATAGTAAGAGGATTACTACTATTAATAAGGTTGTTGCAGCCTGATTGGTTTTTTATTGTTACATAATAAAAAATCAGGGCAATTGGGGTAGCCATCACCTCAAACTCTAATTATTTCGTTGTGACTGGAACATTCCAAATCTTCTCTTCTAGCTATTTTGAAACATACAATAAATTATTATAAATTATATATAGTCTATTGTGCTATCAAACACTAGAACTTAATGCTTCTAGCTAACTGTATCTTTGTACCCATTAACCAACCCCTCTTCATCCCTCACTCAGTTGTTCCCAGTCTCTAGGAACCACAAATCTACTCTCTACCTCCCTAAGATAAACCTTTTTAGTTTCCACATATAAGTGAAAACATGCAATATTTGTCTTTCTGTGCCTGACTTATTTCACTTAACATAATGACTTCCATTTCCATCCATGTTGCTGCAAATGATGTGACATTTTTTACAGCCAAATAGTATTTAACTGTATCTATATAAAACATATTTTGTTTATTCATTCATCTATTGATAGACACTAAGTTTGATGCCGTATTTTCGCTATTGTGAATAGAGCCACAATAAACATGGAGGTGCAGCTATCTCTTTGATATACTGATTTCCTTTCTTTTGGATAATAATAGTGGAGTTTCTGGACTGTATGGCAGTTCTATTTTTAGTTTTCTTAAGGAACCTCCATACTATTCTTTATAATGGCTGTACTAATTGACATTCCAAGCAACAGTGTTCAAGAGCTTCCTTTTCTATACATCCTCACCAGCATTTGTTGTTGTGCAATCTGTTAGCCTATAATACTTACTTGTCCTAATTGGTTTTTACAGTAATTAAATGTGTAAATACCATAAAGTGTTCATTACAGTGCCTAGAACATAGTAAGAGTGAATTGTTTGTTAAATGAATAGAGATAATAGTAATCAAAATGCTCAATGGTGAGGTTGATTAAAATAAATTATATATCCAAGCACTGGGATGCTATGCAACTGTGAAAAAATATGTAGTTAACTATTTAACAATATGGAAAGATACTGATGGACTCTTAATTAGAAAAACATTACAAATCATATGAATAGATTGATTCCATATGTGAATAAACAATATGTACCTATGTATTAGATATGTACGATAATTTTTCGAAAGATTTGTACCAAGATGCTTATATGTATAGATGATTGGATTAAGAGTTTTTTATTTTACTTTTAAATTTTTACACATTTAAAAATTATGTAGAAAATATTATTTTTATGATAAAAAATTTAACATCCTGGAGGTCAGGATATTGAATAGCAAGTGGTAATTATTCTTTGGCAAAACTTTTCTGTGGAAGAAAGTGGACTGAAAGCATAGGAGCTACAGCATATTTATAACCATATAACACTATGTAAAATGCTGTAGAGTCCTGCTACCTGGGAGGCTTCTAATAAATGGGGGTTGCTATTATTATTATTGACACTAAATGCCTTCAGGTCTCATAGACTTTCAGCACCAGCACAACTCTACTGAGTAGCCAAGGAGCAGTAAATAAGAGAAGAAACTTTAAAAAAGGAGAGCGTTCTAGAAAGAGAACTGTCCTTCCAGAACATTCTGGACAGTGCTCCTGGACAGTGTGCTGGTGCTGAAAGTCTATGAGAACTGAAGACATTTTAATGACAATAATAATAATAGCAACCCTCGTTTATCAGAAGCTTCCCAGGTAGCAGCACTCTGTACAGCATTTTACATATCCTGCTTCTCCATTGGTTATAAATAAGCTGTAGCTTCTAGGCTTTCAGTCCACTTCCTTTCACGGACGAGTTTTACCAAAGAATAATTATCACTTGCTATTTCTATATCCTCACCTTTAGGATGTTAAAAAAAACTTATAAAAACAATCTTTTCAACATATATATATATTTTTTAATGTGCAAAGTTTTTAAAGTAAAATTTAAAAAAACCTCATAATCCAGCTGGCCGTGGTGGCTTATGCCTGTAATCCCAGCACTTCGGGAGGCTGAGGTGGGTGGATCACTTGAGGTCAGGAGTTTGAGACCTGCCTGGCCAACATGGCAAAAACCCACCTCAACTGAAAATACAGAAATTAGCCAGGCATGGTGGCGAGGGCCTGTAATCCCAGCTACTCAGGAGGCTGAGGCAGGAGAATCACTTGAACCTGGGAGGCGGATGTTGCAGTGAGCTGAGATCACGCCACTGCACTCCAGACTGGGAAACAGAGTGAGACTCTATCTCAAAAAAAAAAAAAAAAAAAAAACCCTCATAATCCAATCATCTACATTTAAGCATGTTGGTATGTATCTTTCTAAAAATTATCATACATATATAATACATAGGTACATATTGTTTATTCACATATGGCATCATTCTATTCATATGATTTATAACTTTTTTCTGATTAATAATCTGTCTTTGTCTTTCCATGTTGTTAAATAGTTAACTACATAATTTTCACAGTTGCATAGTATCCCAGTGCATGGATATATAATTTATTTTAACCAGTCTCACCAATGAGCATTTTCATTATTCTTATCTGTATTCATTTAACAAACACTCAGTACACTCTTCCTATGTGCCAGGCACTGTAATGAGCACATTCTAGACATTGCTTCTGGAGGTCAGGCCAGGTCCAGAGCTAATTATATATAGGGACTACCTCAGGACCACAGAGAAGATAAGACTCAAGGTACCAGACAATCTATACAGTGGCCAAGATAATAAGAAAAATATATTGTTTCAAGATGCTTTCTACCCACCTGTCATTTGTACAAATTTGTTTTGGTATCTAATCATTTGGGCTAAAAATACTCTGGTTTATTTCTCATACAGGCTATAAGCCCCTAAAGGTGTATGAATCTATATTAATCCTATAATGCTTCCTCCTCTGCTAATCATCTTGTGTATTCAATAAACTCTACTTGAATAACTAAGGGCATGAGCAACATAAACCTACCATGATTAAGAATTATGTCACACAGCCACAAATAATTTTATGGGCTTATTTTTTAAAAAGATGACCCATTTCATTTTGAATTTCTGATTTCTTGGTTCTATTATGGACTAAAATTCTAAGGGTAAAAGCAAATAAAATCCCACGAAAATCTGCTCTTTTTACAGTCATGGCCATAATCAGAACAAATTTTGGTGACCTTAGAACTTTACAAATTTTAATAATTATATTTTAAAAGATAATTCTAAATCAGTTGTATCATCAAATCAGAGCAATAAGAAAGTGGAAGCTGCTATAATTGTAATCTATTTTTAAAAACTTGAAATGGAAACACAACTTTAAAAAGCAAGTCAGAGTATATCGTACATATGCTTCAGAATAAAGATAAACACACCATTTAAAGAGCTGCTTAAATTCAAATGTCATTTCTTTCAAGTTCTGTGTTAATGGACCATCCAGTTAGCTATTGTCTTAAAATTTTAGACTTGGACGATTAGCCTATTCAGGTCACCTAAACTTTCTAGATATTTAAGTCTCCACATTTGGAAGAAACACAGCCATGTTATCTAAATAGACAAGTCTAGCAATTTCGAAGTTCAGGTAGACATAGAACATAGAAGAGGGAATTATCACTACTTTAGTGGTTTGCCACTACTCCATAACTCAGCCCCCGACTTCCCTGTCCCCTTTCTTCAGCCCGACACCCCTCCACCCCATCCTAGTCTATAGACAAACAAGCTCTCCAATCTAATTCTTATCAAGATAGAAACAAGGCCAGACCTGCTCTTCTAGATAAAATGCCTTGGCTTCTAACTGCCTGGCTGCTTATCTTTCATCTTGCAGTGTTAACCATAACCCCTTTCCTGACCTGCTCTACTTCTTGTTTTCAGATGAGCAGTAAGGAGGCGGGGAAAAACATGCTTAAATGAACAAGTTCACTCTCTCACATCACTCTCCATTCCCTTTAAAGTCAATTCAAAATATCTTTCCAAAATTATCAGAAATCACATTGTGTGCATTATATGTAACTTGATATATTTCTAAATCTCTCTTTTCCAACTTTTACTCTTTCTATGTTATGCTGCCACATATATCTTTTCCTAAAAATTAAAAGTTTTATGTTGTTATTTTTTTGGTTGCGGAATTAGGTTTTCTGAGGAATAATAGGTTTTGTAAGGGTTTTTTTTTTTTTTTTTTTTCCTCCTTTTATTTTTTCTCATTTGTTTGCCTAGATCTGAATAAGCTGAATCATCTTCTCACCTAAGCTGTTTGGTTTGGATACCTGAATTTTTGTGCTTTCATCCAAACAAAGCATTGCACTTCTCTTTCCTGAGCAGGTGAAAGTTAATGCAATATAGACCTTGAGCAGTCAGGCAATGTAACTGCTAGGTTTGGACTAGCTTGCTGTGTGAGGTTAGCCTTCTTTGACCCTCGTTCCTTATATATGAAGTGAGAAGAAGAAAAATAAGCTAGGTTCCTTCTGTATGTGAGAATCCTAGGAAACTCTATTGTCCTATATTTTGAAACAGCTATTAAGTTGAATGGTGTGAGATTACACAGGGTGCTTGCTGGTGTTGTAAACACCATGATCTGGTTTATGATACCTTTATCCCACACACACTCATGCACTTGAACCTGCATGTCCTTGAAAATATGGGAATCTTTTCAAAAGAAGTTGAACTTCTTGTAAGAAAACCATTCTCCTAATATAAGGTGTTTTGTTGTAACTTTTACTTTTTAGCATTTAAAACTAAGTCTACATTACACATCAGAAAATGATCTGATAGATACTATGTTTTGATTCAGGTCCTCCATTTTATTTTCTTATCCTAAAAAAGGTTGAATCCAGAATTATATTGCTTCTTTTCATTTTTCATTTTCTTCTGGCAAATTAGAAATCTAATTGACCCTTAGAGACCAATTGTTTAACTGTCAAAGTATTATCAATATCGGGAAAATAGTGCCACTGAATTTAATTTATAAATACATTATCACATGCTTAACCATGTATGAGGTATTTTCTTAGATACTAATGGGTAAAAAATAAATACCTGCCTTTAAAGAAAAGATTTTTTGCCAGAATAATGAACTGTAATATTTTACTCTAACAATGACATTCTCATAATATTAATGATTCCATTTTAAGGATACTACATTCTCAAAAAGCAGAACATACATTTCTTAGTTTTATGTCACCCAGTATCCATAAACAAGGTTCTAAGGTTTGTTTTATTATCAAAACAATTGATCTTCAAATATCACTTTCCTTAAAGGAAATTTATTCTTATTAGCAAATATGATGTTTCATTTCTTATCTTTTCTGCAAAAGGTCATAGGCAAGTAAATCTTTAAAGCTTGTTTCATTTGTGATAAATGCATCTTTCCCATGACTCTGTTAGGGCTGGGAACTCACGGGGTAATTGAACTTGTTGCACTTGTAGTTGAAGGAGGGGGATTTCTAATAATCTTTGATTTCTGAAAATTCTTAGTTGCCTATGGTCACAGGAATTTGTCCCCATTTTTATAGGACACTATTAGAACTGGTCTACTTGTCTTACGGACATGGAAGGAATTCATTTTCACTATATCTTGTCTTGGTTAGGTATTTAGGTATTGTTTGTTTGGTTTGTTAGGTTTGTCTTTAACCTATAGTAGATCCTTATATGACTATAAAGCAAGGGTTAGGTTTGAATAAATAAAATTATTCAGTGTCAAATGATGGAGTATCTTTAAAGTCCAGTGAAAATGTGGAAAGTACAGTTTAAATTACAACAGTGGGATTGGGAAACAAATTATATGATAGTACATAGATTTTATAGCCTTTCTAAAAAGCCTTTAAATAAATGTTATTTAAAATTCTCTTCTACTTAGAAAATGTTAAAACTAGTCAGATTAATGTGCAAATGAGAGTGAAAGAAAAAAATCACAGACTAGAGCAAATTACAAAGAGGGAGGGAGGGAAGGAGGGAGGGGTAAACCTAACTAGGATGGAAAACTTTCAGCTGGAGTTTGACTTGAGCATAAATTTGCTTTAAGAAGATAAATCAAAGGATTGGTTTGGGTCTGGGAATGGGAAGTCTGGAAGTGAGAAGGCCAATTGGCTTTCAGTCAGCCATTCACACATGAGAAAATGATAATATGAATTTAGTAACAGTGACAATGGGAGAATGGAGAAAACGTACATGAAAGATGTTTTGAATGAAAAATAAAAGGCCAGGATATAGTGATTTACTGAATCAGAAAAAGAACGAAAGAGCTAAATCAAAGATGAAGTTTCAAGTCTGGGCAACAGAAAAATGGGGGTGGGGCTGACATCATGAAGTGAGGAGGGGAAGTTGGTGGGAAGTATCAGAAGAGAATGACATAGAAGTTCAGGGGTTGAAGAAATGAGATTTCTGATAGCTGTCTGTAAATTAGTGGAGCTACAGGCCTGGAACTCAAAGGAGAAGCTGGGGCTAGCAGTTCTGCTTTTTTTTTTTTTTTTTTTACAGCCTTTATCATAAAATTATTTATGAAAATTGTAGGAGTTTCCAGAGTTCACTAAGCCAGTCATGTTTAGAGAGAAAAGCTCAAGTCAACAATGGTATCTACAGAAATAACCACATTTGGGGGATTTATAAAGGAAGGGAAAGGAGAAGAATGTTGGAGGGCTACCACAGCTTAATTTCAAGACTTATTAGAAAGTTACAGTCATGAAGATAGAATGGTATTGATGTATTGTCACCTATATTACACCAATAATATATATTACACCAATAAGTCAATGGAATGAAATAAGCCAATGGAACAGAATATTTAAAAAATCTACACACATATAGACAACTGATTTTTGATAGAGTTGCAAGGGCAATTCAATGGGGAAAGGATAGTCTTTTCAACAAAGGATGCTAGAATAATTTTGGATATACATATGTCATAAAATGAATGTTGATTCATATCTCATACCATGTATAAAAATTAACTATGAATGGTTCACAGACAGAACTACAAAACCTAAAACTAAAATTTCTAAAAGGAAACAATTTTTTAATCTTGAATTAGGCAGAAATTTCTTAGATATAAGACCAAGAACATGATAAATCAAAGAAGAAAATAAGTAGGATTTCATCAAAGCTAAAAACATTTTTCTGAAAGATATTGTTAAGAAGAAAGTCAAAAACTGGAAGAAAAATATTTGAAAATCATATTTCTGATAAAGGGACTTGCCTCCAGAATAAATAAAGTACTTTCAAACTCAATGTAAGAAAACAAATAACCCAATTTAAAAAAAAAAAACTGGCAAAAAGTTTGAAGATACTTTGCCAGGGAAGGAACACACATGACAAATTAACACATGAAAAGATAGTCAACATCACTAGTCAGTAGAGAAATGCAAATTAAAACCACAGTGAGATATCACTACGCATATATTAGAATGGCTCAATTTAAAATACTGACCATACCAAGCGTTAGTAAGGATATGAAGAAACTGAAACTCTCATACATTTGCTGATGGGAATGTAAAATGTACACCACTTTGGAAATCAGTTTGTCAGTTTTTTAAAAGATGTACTACCATATGATATACACATTCCACCCAATAGAAATGAAAGCATTTGTTCAGTAGAAAATTTGCACACAGATGTTCATAGAAACTTTTATATGCAATAACCCCAGACAGGAAATAACACAAATTTCCATCAAAGAGCAGAGAGAATTGAAGGCCTGGACAAATTGTATATGATACAATGGATTCAAATTAAGCAATAAAAGGAAGGAACTATTGATACAGGAAATAGCATGATGAATCCCCAAATTATTATGCTGAGTGAAAAAACCTAGACCAAAAAAGAGTGAATACTGTGTCATTTCATTTATAAAACTTCTAGAAAATGAAAACTAATCTATAGTGACAAACCAGATTAATGATTGCTTAGGGATAAAAGCAGGGGATTGGGAAGAGGGAGGAGAGAGTGATTACACAGAGTCATGAGGAAACCTTTGGGGTTGATGGATATGTTCCCTATCTTGACTGTAGTCATGGTTTCATGGGTGTGTAAATATATCAAAACACCAAATTGTATACTTTAAGTACATTCAGTTTATTATATGTTAACTATTTCTCAATAAATCTGTTAAAAAAATTAAACACATTAAACCACCCCTCAATAGAAGCCCTAAAATAAAAATTTAAAAAGGGGGAAAAAAGGAAGGGAAGCTACTGAAAGTTGTAAGAACAGACAAAAAGCCACCAAAATAATGAAGCCGGTGTTTCAAGGAGTGTGCAGTTAAAATAACATGACACACAGACATCACAACTGACAACTGAGAGAAGTCCAAGGTCCTTGGCAAAGAGAAAGCCACTGGCCATCCGTGGAAGTGTAGTAAGGTGACAGCCAGAATGTCAGAGGCTGAAGGGAAGCTATGTGAAACAGAGAGGATGGCAGCGAGGTTAGACCCCTTGTTTAAAAAGCTCAGAAATGAAAATGAGAGAAGTAAGACAGTAGCTAGAGGGGACAGCCAAGTAAACTAAAGCTTTTTGGTGAAGTTTGAAAGCAGAGAAAAGTAAAAGAGGAATGAAAAAGAAACTGAAGATTCCAGAGATGAAGGTAAAACATGTAGGAACAAGATTCTTGAGGAATTTGGAAGTGATGGGATCTAAGGCACAGGTGCCAGAGTGAACCTTGGAAAGGAGAAATCTGTAATTGTTAACTCCTGACAGTCCTCCCAAAAGGACGGCTTACAGAGCCCTTGCATGGATTATTTGAAACACTGAGACAAAAATAATAATAATTCCTTTGCCAGCAGACTTCATGGAAAACCTGGATAATCCAACATTCTGACATTTCTTAAAACTGATCTCTGAGAAAAGAACACATATTAATCATCAACTCTAACCCCCTAAATGTGACTTTTCCCTGCTGTAATCTGCTGACCACAGACCATAGGTCTTTGTCCCAAGCCCAATGCATAATAGCACTTCTGCTTTGCTGATTGCAGTTTCTTGCTGTTTCAGAAAGATTACTCTGAGTCAGACATTTCACAAGGAAAAGAGGGCAGGAGAAGAGTCAGGGATAAGCTGTGGGTTTATGTGTACACGGTAATGAGAGAAATCTCCATGGAGAAACAAAACAACCATCACTGGAAGGCATTGCTAAGGCTTACAAAATAATGGAAAGGGTATGAAGTTTGGAATTAGACTTAATCTTAAGTCCAGCCTTCCCTTCCTATGTATGCTATGCCCATTCATCTCCTTACTTCATCCATGCAGTGGGTATACTGTTTACCTCACATGGTTGTTCAAAGAATTAAATAACCTGATGGATTTAAATATATATTAGAACACAGGAAAGGAATATAGGGTAGCTATACTTATTATTTTAATGTGAATATATAGGTGTTCTTCTTCCATAAAAATACCCCCAAGGTGTTGTAATTCCATGATTGTGTACCGTGTATGTTCAATTAATGCCTGTTAACATTTCAGTGATTAATCTAGCAGCCCTTTTTGTACAACAGTGGCAAACTGACTAAAGGTCAGATAACACATCAGCACGCAAGGCTGAAGTGAATGCAAACAGTTGGCCTTTCTCCACATCAGCATGTCGCTTTCTCTTTGGTGCCTACTGGGACTTAACACCACCATTCTCCCTTCTTGTCGCCAGTGAAGGCCCACAATGATGGGTCAGTAACTGAGAGGGGTCCTGTGACCCTAGAAGATGAATCCTCAAGGAAGAATCTCCAGTGGAATCCCTCAAGTGCAGGATATTTTGTAAGGCTATAAAATAGGAGCAATCTTCCAGAATATGAGTATACTTTTATATTTCTGAATATAAATCCTTATCAAGAAGTGAAATAAAGTAACTCAACTATTTTCTGAAATCAAAGAGAACATGTGTTTTAAGTAAATTAATCCTTTAACATGCATACCCCATAGTACCTTGAGTCTAATTTAATTATAGTATTAGGCCCACTGCTGAATCATTATGGTTTTCTGATAGATTTAAACTGAGGCTTTTTAGACCAACTTGTAATATATTTCAGGCATCCTCTGTCTAGCAATTTAAAGGATCTAGAATTTGTGGGTTACATCTACTGTTCATTTATCAAGGCAGAAGAGAAATTTCTTGATCAATTCTTAGAATGAATGCATAAACTCAGTAATAAGATCTCTTTATTATGACTGGAAATTCAAATGTGTAGTATGAACATGTCCCGATGACCCTAATCATTAGTGATTTCGTGGTAGGTAGGTCAGCTTGTCTCAAACTTTACACTACAATCAAGAATTAGTTCAAGTGCAAAACTGGAATGTGGTCTTAGTTATCAGGATACATTTGCTAAAGATAGCACACCTCTCACCCATCTGATCCTCCCAGTGGCAGTTCACTGCATACTGAGTCCTATGACTTAAGAGCTATAAAGGGTCTGGCATGAGTTTTTTCCTGCTTTATTTTATGGCTGGAATTCGTTGATAACCCAATCCTTGGTTATGGTTTGGCTCTAAGCACTACTAAATTAATTCATATATTACATCTGAAGAATCTGCCACAAATATTTTTTTCATTTCCTAGGTCTTTGGAGAGTATAACGTTGGGCAGAATATCATTGAAGTAAATATTTTCTTTGAGTTAAAAAGGGAGAAGCATGCACCATGAGTCAAAACCTACAAAAACTGTCCGAACTTGAACTAAGCTAATAATGCTAAGTTAACATTGCAAAGTTAGTATTGTAAAGTTAATTTGGCACACGTTTAATGATACACATTATTGTGCTACATGGTAATTAGGCATAAATGGTAAGCAATTAACATATATGACTGAAATTAGAAGTTTTACACAGCCAAACCAAGTTCAAATTGATCATTTCTTCTTGGTTTGTTAATTTTCCATTTTCTATAAACAGCATTAATGTTGACAGCTTTTCTGATACCTTGCCTTAGGAAGCTCAGCAGAAAATTATGGTACTGTTTTAAAAATGTACTCGAAATCACTCATTCATTACAGGTTTGTGCTGTTTAACCAACCCACGCTGACTGCATAGATACTTAGAAAGTTTTAAAGGATGCTGAATTAAGTCGCTATGGAGTGTAGATCTATGCTGCACTCTTCCCCACGCTGCTCTGTAGCCTGAGAGACTAAAATATTAATATATGGACCCCATACACAGAGTTTCCTCACTGTCTGACTTCCAAGCAGGCAGAGAAGGGAGTGCAGAGAGGGAGGGGGATATGCATTCCTCAGGCTTCATTCCTGTGGGGTCTCAAGAGGTTCTGCTCTATCCAAGTACCCTTCCTGTCTCTGGGTCCCAGTAACCACCCTGTCCCCATTGCACCTTCAGGCCTAAGGGTTATGTAGAAACCTCCTATCACACTGGTACCCTGCACCGGCCTGAAGTTTCCTTCTACTCAGCTCGTAAAAGGGTCATTCAACTCTTCTCACAGTTTTTTCATGTGAATATGCTGTTTACTTCCTGCTTGGACCCTGACAGGTTCAAAAGGTATGATTTCACCCGTAAGCATTTATTTTGTCATGGTTAACAAAAAGCAGTGTTATTGTAACATCCCAGTATTTCTTGTTTTGCTTGTGTTGTATTTTATCAGCCTTGGTGTGTGGAATGTAGTAGGCACTGAATATCTGCTTTTTGAAAGAATGCATGAATCTATGTAATGTATAATATTTCCTGAATTACAGTTTTCAACATCAACAGTTTTCCAGTAAGACAATTAGTGATCAAGTCATAAATTGTATGTAGATAAATAATATTTATTTTGCCATGGTTGCAGGATCACCTTTGAATTTAGAAACCACCTGCATACATTGTACCAAACTTTGCTTTCTGAGTTTCTTGCTTGTTAAATTGCCAAAGTTGTGCCTTTTCACTCACAACATAGCATTGATATAATTGCTTGAATCACCAATGTAACTGTTTTTTCTTCTTGCACGAAATATATGTTTAATAAATTGAGTTAACAAACCAATTATTGGGTGCCTCATGTAGATAAGATCATTTGATCACTTGTGTGGAGAATAGATAGGACAGGAGAGATTGGTGGCAAAGAATTTAGTTAGGACTCTATTGGAATAGTTCAAGACAAGCTAAATATTTACTGAGCTTTGTTATGGCTTTGCTTTGGCTATTTCAGTCCTGCTTAGTTTTGGGGTGGAGCTTTGGAGTGGAGCTGGTATTTGAGTTGTTGGGACAAATTCTTCTGAGTTACAGTGTTTACTTTCTTTTTCTGCATTACCTTTTCCTTTTCTTTCTTTGGTCAACTAATTAATTTTAAAAGAAAAGACATCTTCCAGGCACTTCAAGTTACTTACAATCTAATTAGGAAACAAAATATAAACACAAGAAATATAATAGCAAAACATGAAAGCTGCAGAAGAGTTAGAGTATGGCTTGGGATTAACAGCCATACAAGTGGGTAGAGAGACAGGTGCCAAAAAATTATGGGACTAAGAGGAGGCTGTGGGCTGGGAACACTGGGAAAGTTTTGGGATAAACTTGTCCTTGATGGATAGGCAGAGAACTGGAAAGAGAAAGAAAGATATTCATGGTCAGAGAAGTTCTAAGAAGAAAGGTAGAGTTGCGAGGAGTCTTATTTTTCTTATCTGTTCCTTGTATGTGCCCCCTCCCCCTACCTTCAAAGTGCAGTGCTGTCTGAGTTATGAGCAGGGTGGGGAGGTATTATCTCTGAATGGGGAAAGCTATTCCGTTTCCGTTTTTCCCCTTCCTCAAGGCTTAGTGAGACCCAAAATGCTTGTCCAACATGTTGAGGTACTACATGTCTTAAGCCTTGCCTAAGTTCACACTAAAGATCCATTTATAAATTAATTTATGCATTAATTTCAAGAATTAACATTGAATATAGTTTATATTTTAATTATAAAATTCATAGGAATACTATTTTTCCAGGAATGGTATGTAAATGGAACATATCGATATATTCTTTAAATTATTCTAAAGTCATGGAGAACAATTTAAAAACCTAGAGCAGATGAAGAGTTGTGAAAAATTTCTCATTTATTGGGTGCACATCAGTTGTAAATACTGATTTGAGTGGTTTATATGTATAAACAGATTTATTTGTTTCTTGAAACAACTTATTAGTTTAGTGCTGCAAAATCACCCCAATATCACAGATGAAACTAGCAAAGGGAGGTAAAGTAACATACTTAATGACCCAGAGCTAGTGATTGCTGGACCAGTCATCAAACTTAAGTAGTATTGACTCCCAAACTTTTGCTATGGAATGTCTTAACACATCATGTCACTTATCTGATTCCTTGTCTGTAAAAATTTGGGAGGTGGAATTAGATAATCACCAAGGTTTCCATCCGGCCCTAACATTCCCTATTTTG
Source organism: Chlorocebus sabaeus (assembly GCF_047675955.1). Classification (NCBI taxonomy): domain Eukaryota; kingdom Metazoa; phylum Chordata; class Mammalia; order Primates; family Cercopithecidae; genus Chlorocebus; species Chlorocebus sabaeus. The sequence continues at coordinate 100,398,421 of NC_132913.1, read as the reverse complement.
TGATGGTGTGTTCTTCATCTCTGTCACATATGCACCTTGACATTTGCCCTTAAGTTAAAAATTAAGTGTTGGATTCATATCTTCAATTCCCACTCTTTTTACATGGCTTAAGTTTGAGCTATTTGTCCTCACTTCTAAATGAATGCTCCCTTTAGAGAAACTCTGACACCAACTGTTCTGTGTTTTGAATAACATAGAGAGAATAAGATTCCAGGTCAGTAATGAGCAACCCATGACTCAGTTTTGCAATCTTCCCATATTTTCCATGTGATAAAGGACCTATTTTCAGGATACAATTAGAAAATTGTTCTGGATTATTACAAACCTTAACATATTGGTGACTAAGAAGTGCCTGCAATTTTTTCACTGACAGTAAATGGATAATCTAGGTTGAATGAATATATCCACTCTCACAAAAGCCCAAATAAAGCTATCCCCATTTTTTTAAGGTGGCCTGTAAACAAGTTTAGTTTTCTTGAGTTGGTCTAAATAAAAAAGAAAATTGCTCTTTCTGTTGCAAGCTCATGACATACAGCCTTGTAGGACACATGCATATTCCAGATCTTACCCAGCTCCCTCAGTATCTGAGGGAAGATGGGCACCAGACAGGAAGAGGCCTGATTTAGAGGCAGAATAAAACCCTATTTGTTCACCATGAGTTCCATGTCCCAGAGTACTGAAAAAGCCCCAAGCTCCATTATCATCTGTACTCCTGGACATAGATGTGCATCTGCTGCCATTGAGACAGCCTCTTGCACTCTCTCCAACGCAAAAGAGAGCACGAGAGCATGGGAAGAAGAGCAGTGGCCAAATCACCTACCACTACTACTTCTTCTATCTTAAACTTAATAGTCTTATAAGTAAACATGGTGTCATAACTGAAATGTCTTAGGGACAAAATGTTCCAGAATTGGATGCAAGGGTTAAAATGCAAATCCTGCTAAAAAAAAAAGCAGCACACTGATTGGGCACTCATAGGAAAGTATACATGAGAGAGGAAGGAACAGAGAGTTTTCTGGTTGAGATTACAAGAGGAGAAAAGAGGACAGAATCAAGGTTGAGGTCTAAAGACAAATTTTGTGTGCTTAATTATTTTTCTAGACTAAACTGAAATAATTGTATGCATTATTTTCTCTCATGAACAGCAATGGAGAGGCAGCCAAAAGAACTACTAGTAGAATCTGTAGGAAGCCAACATATTATTCTACACCTCATTGTCCAGGTTCCCCACAATAAATACGAAGCATCCAAAGTTAGAATAAAAACTCAGTGTGTTCTCTCTGTTTTCCTGTGATGTATTGTGTGTCATAAAAGTCTAGAAGAAAGACAACTTGAGATAGGGGTAGGAATTTGATGATGGGAAGGGTGTATTTTCAGGATTTAGCCCCTCATTTTGTTTAAGCAACAGCCCTGAGCACACGTAGGGATGAGATTAGAATATGGACAGGCTGTGACTTCAGAATTCAAGGATGTTCTACTAAGGTGTGAGAAGGCTGGACAAACAGGTAGGGCTGTCTCTTCAAAAGTGTGGTAAAATGGAATGCTGATAAAGTCCTCAAGTTTAGAAGATTCAGAATATCTTGATATTTTCTATATTAGCTTTTTGGGGCTTTTCGTTTGTTTGTTTGTGTTTTCCTTTTAAAGTATTTATTTTCCCCTAGGAATCTACAAAAATTCTAAATCATTTCTATCACCTTTATACTTTTGTTTTTCTTGATATTTATGGTTTGCCTTCAGTATTTAAGCCCACTTAAAGGCAATTCCTCTCCTAGATTGCATTACCTCTGGAAATCATATTGCTATTTGCCTCCTATTTCAGTTTAGTTAAATGTCAATCTGGACGTAAGCCCTTTAATCACTGATGGTGCCTAGGGTCTGTTGGGTGAAACACTGCTTGCAGCTTTTTTGGAAAATGGTGGGATATATCTGACATTTTTTGAAAAACTGATGGTTATTAAATAGAGAATTTATCTGGGAGACTTCTAGGTAGTGGATGAACATATTTACTATGTGTTATAGCACTTTTAGTCTTCACTGAAAGGCCAAGAAGCAAAGTATAAATATATCGGCAAAATGTAAATTAGTGCTAAGTATTCCATATAGGAAAGGGATATGATAGTGGCTATGCATATCTTTGAGAAATTAAAGAAAGGTAAGAGAGCAAAGAAATATTTAAATAGATTGTTTAAAGGTAACAGCCAGAAGAAAGTGCAAGTACCAAGCTGATTTGTTAATATTAACAATAGCTGGGTTGTTTTAGTTTTAATACCTATCTCTATCATTCTAAATAGTCTGAATTGCAGCCAGACTACTAAATACCTTTAATGAGTTAAATCCAAAATAAAAATCCATTTTTTCCCACCATGCACATTTGGTGTTTTAGCTAATATTACATGGTGAGTATCTTCCTCTTCACTTATTAGCATAGGCTAAGATTCCACTGTGGTTTTTTTCTTTAGAAGCTTGTCTTCGAAGGATTAGATACATATAAATAGATGCCATATTCGTTTATTTAGCTTTTTGCTGTTGGAGACTTTACATTTTCTAAAGTTCTGACAGTTTCATCTAAGCTGAAGTCTGCATTTTGGGTCCAAATGAGAACCAATTAAATAATTGAAGAAAAGTTTCCACTTACGTAGTAACAATTTGATTAGAGAATATAGATCACTGAAGAGCCCATCCTGTCTCCTCTGCTAAAACTGGGAAGATTTAAGGTCTCAACATATCACTTTTTAAACAAGAAGAAACATATTCTCACTAGATAAGGTAAACCACAAAGAAATTCAGTTCTGTTAGCTTAAGTGTCACATATAATAGGATGAACACATAAAGTCTAAGGGCAACTCCAGGTTATTTTATAGAAAGACGTGCCTCCCCTAATCTCAAAGTTAGTTTTTGTCAATCTGCATGGTGTTGTACTGACATGAATCAACTTTTTCTAAATCTTGAGCGATGAGGAAAATGAGCAAGCTGGGTGGAGCTCAGAAATAAACAGAAAATACATAGCATGTACAGGCATGATTTAGACCAATATCAGTGAATATGACTTTTGAGGGAGAAAGGGGCGTATTTGTAAACAGTTTGCAGGTGCAATGAAAGAGGTGCTGTGGTACAGGTAAGCAGTGTTGAATTAACATTTGTGTGTTAAAGAAAAAAAAAGAAAGCAGAATTGTTTGGTTTCTTATGAGTTCATAGTTTTCTCTGTCATCTCTAGAGTAGTTGGAGTTGTGTGTCCACACCAGAATTCTGTATACTAAGGGTGGAATGCAGGCTTTTGTACGTTGCAGAGTTCTCTTCTGGGCTTTCTACTTGACATGATATTTTGGCTCACTCTGTGAATTCTGAAATTGCTCAGTACCTGCAGGCCACTGGTTTCCCCACCAGCAGCATAGTAAGTGCTTACTTGCAAAAATGTTCATGTATGAAAATTACTGTGAAAGACCTACTTAAATATAATTCATAAACATAATATATTTTAGGATTATAAGCGGTCTTCATAATAAGAGATGTCTTTAAAATTTTGGTTGTCACTTGGACTGTTAAAGTATGTGTATGCCCCTCAGACTTCCTTTCCTTCTCTTCTTCCTAGTAGTTAAATTTATGATAATCACATGTAGAGTCACAGTCAGAATCTGAATAGATTTCTGCAAACTCTCTACTGATTCCTACAGGAGAAGATAACCTCACTCCCACATTTACAGTACTATGATGTTTTCACTGATCTGTTTTGCGATTCCAGATTTATTGCCCTAATTGTGAGCTAATGAGCACAGTTTTGCAAGGAAATTTGCATTACTTGCTTAAGTAGGACAAATTATCAGCTTAACCAAGATAAAACATACTTTATTGCTTGAGACCCTTTAACTTACCCAAAGAGATGCCTATCACCTAGCCAAGTTAAATCAGCTTTCAGAGAAGGACGCTGACTATTACCTTGAAAACAACTCTACTGCAACTTTACACAGTTTGCTTGGCAGGTCCAAATACCTTTAGAAGCCCTTTCTTTAATGTTCTCATTTAGCCGCTTTTACACCCATCTCCTACTATTTTTAAAGTAGAAGAATATGAAGAAAGCCATTGACAAGTCTCCTTACAACCAAAACAAGAATTCAGAAATAATTTAACAAAGAAAATACAGTGTTACAAGTACGCAGACTTTTAAGATCTCAAATGGTAAGGTTTCTTGTCTTAAAGTGCAAATTACAGGTATTCTTTTCTTTTTTTCTCTTAGAGCCAGAAAAAAATAGTAGTGCACATTTTACTTCATTTGTCTTTCTTTCATATTTTCTCATTGAGAGAAATAACTCTGGGCTTTGTTTTGGAGTTAGACGATCATCACTTTATTAAACAAATTAAAGCTCTTATTTTTAGCACTTCCTCTTTTTAAGTGTATCTTTCTAATATTAAGTAGTAGTTTGAATATTCTTTGATACATGATATAAAATATAATACAAGGAGATCACCAGGGTCTCCCTAAGAGATGAAGAAGAAAAAGTGAGTAAGCAAATTAATCAGCTAAATTAACTAGTTGCCTTGGAAGACATGAGATCTTTAGCACCATCACGTTATACCTCATTAGCTCCATTAGTTGCTTGACATTGTCATTATTCTACCCATTTCTTTCTGTGCAGTTTCACTGTGTCAGCTTTGATTTCCTCCTGTACTTTTTTTTTTCCAGCTTAGAGCTATTATATCACCTTCCAGGAGCATTGATTTTAATTCAGGTGTCACAAATTTCCCACTCATCATTTCCTTGCAAGCACGAAACTGACTGTTGTTGCTACTGCTGCACCTGTTCATTATTTCAGTAATCATCACTTGTTCCTATGGACCAGTTCTTGCATTCTCCTTCCCTGTTAAGCTCAATGTTTAATTATTAAATATTTTAATTGAAAAACATTGAAATAACTTCCCATGAGTGTACTTTGGCAAAAATAAACAAAAGCGCAAAGGAGAGGTCAATGATACACACGTTTTTGTTAAACTATCAGACATTTGTAAAACATGTATTATTTGGCCAGAACACTAATAGATGACATTGGAAGGTTCATAGAAATGTAACATATCACTACTCGTGAGCCTTAAAGTACTTACAGTCTTGCTATTGAAGTAATTTTGAAAAATAGTTTAGAGCTTGAACTATAAAGTTCACTTTTTGTTTAGCTTAGATTTAACTTGCCTGGATTACTTTAAAACTTTGGAAATAGTAAGTAAATAACCAGTAAAGGAAGTTTTTTCCCAAAAAACAATGTAAGTAGCAGTAATTATTAAAATTTCAAACAATGAATGGAAATTTTGAAACAGAAGTAACAAGCATTGCCAGTTGAAATTTTAGTCTCTCACTAGAAGAGCTTACATACCCATACCAAAAGTGTAATACATGTCTTAAAAATTGCTAAGATCCACCACTGCCTCATCATTTTAAATTTTAAAAATTTTGACGTATAGGTCATTTTCTTCCTCCAAATAAATAAAAACAAAAATGGCCTTTAGCAAAAACTACTACAGCTATTTAACAATGCAGTATCTGTCCTATGTGGCATAAAGACCATAACATTTTAAGACAGGAATGTTCAAATTAACACTATACAGCACAGAGAAGTTATGTCATCTATGAACAATATTTCTAAAGTGGGCAGAGGAGATATTACAAATATGGTCATCTCATTTGTCAAATGTTACACTTCCAGATTGGAAGTGATAAAAATTGTGATTTTAGGGAAAGAATGAGGGTGGGGTCAGGAGGAATTTGTATCATCATTCATGGCAATTTAGATATTTTAAAGCTTCTTTTGGAGCTATGTGGTGTAGAAGAATTTTGAAAGCAAGTAATGTATATAAAAAATACCATAAGATAAAATGTTACTTTACCAAGGCATAAGCAAGGGATGAGATTACAAATGTTGACCATACCAATTCCAAGGGATTATAATGCTGCATTATCTTCATCTGCCAAGCCATCTTTTAAAAAATTATTACTGTTCTTTCTTCTTTTCAGGGTTATTTCCAATTTTCGGTTGAAGTCCATCCTGCTTCTCCTTTTGACAGGCAACAAATTTTCTTGGAAAGAACATCAAGGTGATAGAATTTTAATCTGGATAGAAATTCCATATCTACATTCCTTGGGCAGGTAACAAGCTCATTTCCTACAGTAAAATATGAGTAATTCTAAAGATCAAATTCACCTATATCATAAGAATGTTGTTAAAATAAAATAAGGGGTTAATGGGTTTGAAAGTACACAGAAGGAAAACATTTCATCCAAATGCCAAATGCTATTCTATTTTTTTGACAATTTGTAAACTTCTGCTTCTGTACATTTTCAAGTTGCAAATTGTATGCTTACATGTTGAATATTTATGCTTAATTAAATCTGAAGGGACCATAGGCAATATCATTAAAAAGGTAATGGGATATACTTTAGTGAAGAGAAATTTAAAGGACTTTTCATCCAACTGCCAAGTATCAATAATGCCCAGTCAAACTTTTCTGGAGAAGTTTTCTCTAGTAACTCCTGTTTGGGATGCCATTTGTAGTTTGAGTATCTTGAGCTAAAGTTTTATTTTTAACTGAATGATGTTGGTTGTAAATATGCCTGTAAATTAGATAGATAGATAGAGAGAGAGAGAGAGAGAGAGAGAGAGATAAATAAATATAGATTTTTTGTTTGTTTGTTTGTTTGTGACAGAGTCTCGCTCTGTCACCCAGGCTGGAGTGCAGTTGTAAATATGCCTGTAAATTAGATAGATAGACAGACAGATAGATAGATATAGATTTTTTTTTTTTTTTTTTGAGACGGAGTCTTGCTCTGTCGCCCAGGCTGGAGTGCAGTGTTGCCATCTCGGCTCACTACAACCTCTGCCTCCTGGGTTCAAGTGATTCTCCTGCCTCCAGCCTCCCAAGTAGCTGGGATTACAGGTGCGCACCACCATGCTGGCTAATTTGTGTATATTTTGTAGAGACGGGGTTTTACTGTGTTGGCCAGGCTAGTTTTGAACTCCCGACCTCAAGTGATCCACCCGCCTCAGCCTCCCAAATTGCTGGGATTATAGGAGTGAGCCACCTTGCCCAGCTGATATATTGTTATAAATACACTCTGTCATACTCAAGGCAATGTGTCATTTGATGTTACATGAAATAATTATACAATTTTCTTGTATTTTCTTTCCATTGATTCTAATATATGAGGTAGAACACTTTGGTAAACACCTATGTCTCTGCAGCCTTCCCTTAGAGGAATTTCCTACTTATACACATATTATTACACCATATATTCTGCTTTATAAAATGAGTAATGTATAAAAAATTACTGCTCTACAAATAGTAATACAATACCATAATATCAAATACCTATAGTTGATTTTTTATAATTATTCCTAACAATTTAGAGGTTTCCATCCATTTTGCCCTATTACTTAAGACAGAATATAGTATTATATTGGGCAGGCATTGAGATATTCTGTATTTTCTCACCTGCAATACCTGACAATGTAGTTTTATTATTATTTAATTTGAAAGACAGCAAACATTTCATACTCACTTAGCCTGACTTGGAATATCTTATCTAATTCTATGGTACTACCTAGAGAGACTCCACCAAAAGAGCTAATGAACATAGAGTAAGTTATACATATGGCATTTCTCTTCTGAAACAGTTATCTTTAAATTTAATATGAAACACCTTACAGAAACTGCATTTTCAGGGCTTTCAACTTCATGCTTTCTTGAGAATGTATTTAGAATCCTATTCACTATAAATACTGAATATCTGTGGAGTCAAAATAAAATGACTTTATAACCAGTAAATCTTCCAAAGGGGCTATCTTAAGATAAAGGCCTGGCTTTGCCAGTGATGTACAAAAATATGAGCCTTGCCTAAGGTTATCTTGTACCTATGCTAATATTGCTCAAGATTCCTAATTGTCTGCAAAATTTGCTCATCATCCACATGGAAACAGAAGTAAATTAAAATCATTGCAATATTGCCTCAGAAATGCAACAAATGATTCAAAATATTAGCTTTTTTTTTTGTCTTAATATTTCCCCTGAAATTCAGCCATGCGTACATGTCTACAGAACTTTCTGGTTTTAACAGTATAAGATTGTTTCTTTGCTGGATCTTTTTCTTTTTTAGTAACACCTTTATCTAGAGATCTATGTATATATCTTAATGTTAAACTTCTAAAAAAATCATAAAGTTCTTAATTTTTCTCAACACACCTATTCTCATATAGCTGCCATTACACACTGTATTTTTGCCTTAATCATTTATTTCTTCAAACAATTAAGCTGATGAAAAATATTATATACAATGTGAAGTAAGTTTATTATTTAAAACAGAGAGATTCCTTGCAATACCTGTAGAGAATACTATTTTAGTATGTAGGAAAACATATATAAAACCCTTAGCAGCCCACCCAACGTAGAAGATCCCCAATAATTGTTAAATATTCATCCCTGCCAACATTTGTAATAATAACCTAAGACATTATAAGAAATCAAATTTCCTTTTGAGTCAGAAAAAAGATAGGATTATATTCCGTAACATGTAATTTCATAGGTTACACTTTCCACATTTAAAATCATTTAAAATTCATTTTCAATGGTGTAAATGAGAGGAGGAAAAAGGGGGAAGAACACACTACTCAGTGTCCTGAAGATAGAGCCTGCCTTTGACTTCCATAAAAGCAGTCTTTCCTGTTCCAAGAAAATTCAGTGTAGTCTGGCCCCAGCAAATTCCATTCCCCAATAATGCCAGCATTTACTGTAAGAATGACATTTTGTTACTTCATATTTTGAGTTACATTCTTCAAGTGAGTTCTGAGTATCTTTGGTCTTAGCTACTATTTCTTGGTTTACCATTTATATTTAAGATCCTCTTCTCCATTGGTAAGTTCACCTAAATACTGTTAACTAATTTTCATTGCTGGGATCACATAATTCTTTTCTGAAAATCCCTCAAGTGCCTAAATTGGGTTTAATCATCTATCAACATTCTCATGGTCATACCGAGCTCGATTTTTCCCTGCGTCTTCATGATTTACCCACAAACTCATCTGCATTCATTTCTAAAGTTTCTTCAATACTGAGCCCAAAATCCACACTATTCACAAAGCCTTTCCCATCCTAGTAAAGGCAAATGGAGTCCTTGGGCCATTTTCAGAGATATCATTGCATACTTGGTTTCAATTTGACCGATGTATCCTTTTCCCTATGATAGATCTTATATCCAAGCATATGAATTTGATCACATGTATTTCATCTGGTTTTTGTCTTATCAGATTCTCTCAAATGTAAAGACTGCCCTGCATATTCCTGAAACTGCTCCCCACAGCTCAAATGCATGGATATAAGCAACATACACTTGATTCAACATATTTTTAGTGGTTCACAATAAAACATATATTGATTTATGACCAGGTGCATACATCTGTAGTTGAGATAGCAAACATTTACCTCCTGTATGTCTATGGCTGTCTAATCACCACTACAAGTGGCAATAATTCTGTCACCTATCTTTCTAAAGGACTGGTAAGAAATACCAGATGAGTAGGAGTCTGTTATTTTTGCATTAACAAAGGAGGCAGTAAAATTACAGTCTTGGGGAAAACTATTTTTCTATGTTCTTTATCCTTTTAGTTGTTGTTTCTGTGCTAGGTGATGGTGTTATAGCTTGTAGTGTTTGGTTTACTTTTTCCATAGTCCTCCTAATCTTTGGTAACAAAGTCACATCTGCTTGATCAACAGTTTCTTAGTTTAGCCAAGGGCATCTTGACACCAGAGCCTAACTTGGAATAAAAGCACAAGTCTGAAGTCTTATTAGAAGACATCCCTTGATTCACAGAGAAGCATGCTAGAAATGACATTGTTGTTACCAGTTCGTCTTTGCACACAAGGAAGTCTCTATATCTATCCTTTGTACACTACAGGATGAGTCCTTTAAATCCCTGTTTAATTTTTGTAGGTAGGAAATAATTTCAAATAAAGTAACTTCGGGTGTTCAAATGAATAAACAACCAAGATGACTGTGGAATTGGGAAATAAGATGCCAAAGTGGAGTAATTTAAAATGGCATGAAATCGCTGGATAAGATCAAAGAGTGTTCCCTTTTCAGTTGACACCACTTCTGGGGTGGGAAATCCACCTTACTGTGGTCAGTAGTTATTGTCTGCAAAAGCCTGAGACAATTCTTATCTCTGGTACCACAGTGTGAAAGCCTTTGAAACAGACTTGGGTTACCCAAGAGAGCACTGGAACAGAGCAGATAGCAGAGGACAGTGGCAGGCATGCCAGTCAGTAGCTCTTTAGTTAGGTGTATTTCAGGATTATGTATAGATAGTATTCATCTGTAGTAGGAATGTTGGTTGTGGTTCATGCTTCTGAGCTGGAAAATGATTTCTCACATTTTTTTCCTAATTCTATGTACAGGGAATGGGTTATTTCTTTAAAAACGGGGGTCTAATAGCTTAGCAGAAGTCAAGTCTCCTCATCAAATAAAATTCAGAACTTTGTATATATGGATTCTTTTTATTCTCTCATTCAGTCGGTTGCACTTCTGAAAAAGATAGTGCCATACTTTAGAGATTGCACGTGCAGTGTCCTAGTGGAAATAGCCTTCCTCCCTCTTCCTTATCTCTACAGTAGTTCCGGGTTATGCTTTAAAACTTTCCGTATCATTTACTTCATAACTTCTTCCCTACTTCGGTGTCTTTGTTTCTTAATAGTAGACACTAAAAACATTGAAGAAAAGTAACTCTCCCCTGTAAAAATGAAAACTTACAGGCAAGAAATTGGAGACATGGAACTTTAATATTTGTGGAAAGAAAAGGTAATATCCTTTTAATAAAAATATTCAGTGTGATATTTATTGAAAATTCACAGAACAACAACAAATATGGATGATATCTATGTCATAGGTTTAGATTTTATGAAAATCCAGTGTCTCTTAGACTTCAGAGCTGGAAGAGACCCTCATTATCAATGAAACCAGTCTCTATTTTATAAGTGAAAACACTGAGGATCAGAAATATCGAGGGCCTACCCCCAGGCCTCACAGCTAGTGAGATCTGCCTCCTCACACCATTCTTGGTTTAGTTCCATTTCTGTTCTAACACAATGTCTCCTGTAGAGTAGTGAAAGAATGAAAAGAAATTGCTGTGTGGCAAAGGTAAATATACATATAAACTAGTCATTTGGGAATAAAAAGGCAAAGGTAAACATAGTAAAAACAAAATGGAGAATGGCAATGTATCTAATAATAATCTTACCTAGATACCAATTATCCTATAATATGATTTTTAAAGAGCATTACAGAATGTTTTGAAATAAGTAAAAACAGATCTGTGGTTTTGATTCACTGCGATCCTATACAGTTAAAAACGTCTAAAAGACATGATAGATTAGAATTGACTTAGCTAGTTTTTACAATATATTCTTTTTCTCATGTAAGATTGTCCCCAAATGATTATTTTTCAGTCCTTATAACCTACTTTAGACTGTTTGAAATGTAGGGCTTCCTTCCTTTCTTTGAAAAGATAATTCCAGTGTAATCTATCTTGGGAATCAATATAGGATACTTGGGAAACTGTTGTGACCCACAGAAAACATTTTGCATGGCATCTGATAAGGAGGCCACAAATTACAGTCTTCAGATATGAAATCACCTGGGAATCTCCTAACATCATTTAACAAGTGACAAATAACCAGGGCAAGGAACACGATGGCATTCCTCATTAACCAATCAGGGCCATTTGGTAGCTGGGATATCATCTGGAAGGAACAGATATCCAAGATGCCTGAAATGTAAAGTGCATTCAGGCTTGCTTGCCTGGACAAAGCCCCAGTAGAAGAAAATGTATAGTACAGCTACTTGGATGCCATGTAAGGAGTTACTAGCCAGCTGGGCAGAGTGAGTGACATTTGGTTGAGTCAGGGTGTGGGCACAGTACTTCAGGCAATCTGGCTTTCATCTTCCCTCGTATTTATTTGGCAAACTCAGCCATCATTCCTCACTACTCCCCCTCATATCTGAAGCAGTCATCTTGGGGTGAGAGGATTTATTATAAATTTCACATAGTGTTACTTAAAGAGCTTTCCAAGGGAAACAGATCCTCCTGGAAAACATGCCCAGGTCAAAGAGGAATATAGTATGGCAGCACCAACCCTAACCTGGCCTGATTGACCTCAACTATTTCTGGCTTCCTTGTGTCCCTGAGATCTTCCTTTGTTCTTCTAGATGAGCCCTAATCATGTTGCAGCCTCTTTAGGTGGAGAAGAGAGAACACACTCACTATGAGATAGAAGCTCCATTTTCCTCGGTAAGCTGAGGTGCTATGAAGGCTAGACAGAAGAAAAGCATTCAGTCATCTTCACTGTTTACTGCCTTTATTTGGTGGAAGGTCATCATTTCCTCATTCTGATAAAGGGTAGTAAAGAGAACATCTATTCCCAGATGACTCTGGTTTTTAGCTGCCTTTGTCCCTCCCATGTCTGACTGGCTTTATTCAGGACAAAGTCGGGGAATCAGCTGTAAGGAATTGCTAGTGCAACTCAGTTCAAAGAAGGAAAGACGTGTGCTCACATACACACACACACACACACACACAAATAAGTGGGAGCTGCTTTGTTCCCCCAGAGTCCCAGTCAGTCTTATCATTTCCTTTGTGCTTTAATCAGGACCATAAGTAGGGCATGTGACTAGGAAAAGGAGGTTACCGTTTGAAGGTGGTAATGGAATAGGGTTACATTTGTTCCATTTCCTATGCTCTTTACATTCACGAGATCATTATCATGAAAACGGATTTGTGCTGTGCCATTTCCTGTTCTTGTTACAATCTTTATCATGACAAGAAGGTACTAGGTTTTAACGCCTGGTGTTACGTTAAACTGTTTTTAATAACTGGTATGTAGTATGACTTTTCTTCCCATATCGTGTTGTCTGCACAAAAAGTAAAGGTGATGCAGTCCAGGAATTTGAGTGTTGGTTTACTGAGTGTCTTGAGGCTCTGAAATATCAGGGTAGGGACACATCTTCTTTCTATATCCCAACCTAACCAACAGAACTTTCACAAGAGGCTCTGACTTGCTACTGCACCTTCCACGTAGATTTCAGATGCCCACTTTTCTCATCCCTGACTCTTTATAGCCCAAATGACACTCCTAGTGACAGTCAGATTGTATAACTTAAGGGGCAAGGCAGTACAGTTTCCAATTATCATCAAAGAATTTCCCCAGCATTACCATGCTGAGACTTCAGGCTGTTGATACGGATTAGATCAAAAATAGAACATGGTATAATAAGAACCTTTGCTTCCTGGCATGGACTAGAATCAGAATAGCTAATGGTACAACACTTTCAAGCTCTCCTTTCTTTAAAAGTAGGTTTAGTTCTTGTGAAAGCTGCTGAGTTGACAGCTCAGGATACTATGGATAGAAAAATGATAAGCTTTCCCTCACTGCTTTTCCCAATATACCTTCGGCCTGCCCTGGAGGGAGTGTCTCAAGAAGAGAAAGGTTAGTTCTTTTTCCAGGTACTTTTAATCTTTGAATTTGGGAGTAGGAGGATTATCCAAGCTGATTATAAAGAATGTTTCAAGATGGGGCTATGTTTCCCCTAAGAACAAAGCTAAAATTGACAGATCATTTCATTCAGGCAACTGCAAAACCACCCAGCTAGAATCAGTTTTGAAATCATGTGTGTCTTCTCTTAAGTGACCTCCAGAGCTCTCCAAGTGAGTTTTGCAATGCCTTGTGTGTGGCTGAAGTTTTAAGAACTCAACCTTTTGAGGAAGATAGGGTAGAGCATTTGCTTCATAACTAGTGGTAGTGAAGAACCAGTCATTGCTAATTGCACCTGCTTTTCTAATAGCCACCAAGCTCAGAGCAACAGAGCTGACGAGGGGAAACTAAAGACTTCAGTGATAGGTTGGGGTTGGCTGGGTAGACAAAGTCTCTCAAAACTTGGTGAAATAGAGCTGAAAATTCCACCCCTTCCTTATACAAGACTTATTCATAAACTTTGGGGTGGGGATCCATTGATGCATTTCAGGGGAGTTATGAAATTCCTGAAATTCTATATAAATTTTGTTGTAAGCTAATGAACTATTTTTTTTTCTCTCCTGAGGGTGTGCCTTCCTAGCTTTTATCTAATTTTCAAGGAGATCTATGACATCCCACCTTTTAAGAGCCACTGCTTTAGATAGTTAAGTCTCTTTGCTCCTGGGAAGAATGGGTCTGTGACCAATTGTCACCAGACTCACTCAGAAGACACTTAGAGGAAAAAGGCGTTAGATTACTAATCACACTTAAGTTGATTTCTCATTTCCAAAAGCTTGACTCCCTCTCATTTGGGCTGTTTTCTTATTTGCTAAATGTATTTTTATCTTTGAGCTTTTTGAAATGACATGTGTATAATGTATTTGATGTCTAGAATAACATTTTATAAAGCAAACTCTTTGACTACATGCATAATCGTGGCTGGTTCATCTGCCAGCACCACCCACCATAAGGAAAGGAAGGGTTCCCTTAATGAATACTACCTTTTTAAGAAAGTGAAACTAAGAAAAATATCACCCAACTTATAAAGGATAAAAATCCATTTTTAAATATAGCAATTCTCCTCTCAGAAATAAACTTGAGTGCCAATAAAAACATAACCACATTGCTTGCTCTTAATATTAAAAAAGAAAAATAGAAAAGAAACTAAAGAGAACAGCTCCTCCTTTTCCACCGAATATTGTTCTGGGGAGTTCATAAGGTCAGGAACTTGACACTGGTTTCAGGTGGAAGCCAGTCAAGCAGGATTTCTTTGCCCTCTGGACAAATGGTTGGCCTACTTCAGGAATTTTGAGTAATTATTGCTGTTCTCTTCAGCCAGGAGAAATGTACTTTTCACAAAGAGAAGAGCTTGTGGCATTAACTTAATCCCACTGCCTGAGTGCACAAAATCAGTTTTGCTCTGTAGAATTATAGTTCCTAATTTATGAATATGAGAATTATTTCATCTCACCCCTTGGGTCTTTGTGAAAACGAAGCACTCATGGTGTCGCCTAGAGCATGATGTGATGCCCAGCACCATATACTTCCTGGAAGGATATCACTACATAAAGGCAAGGTACTAAGAGGAGCAGATTGCTGTTCCTAGTATGTCCAATGCTGTTTTTCACTAAGAAGCGTGGAGGCAGCAGTTTTGTGCCGTCAACCATGACAGTCAAGAATTTTGAATTTTCACTCTTTCCCACTAGAATTACTCCTGATCATTCCCATAAAGACACATTTGTAGTAGCTGAACTCTGGAGCATCACAGTCAGACATTTGCAATGAGACTATTATGGTATTGTTTTGAAACAAGTAGTTGTATAAACTAAATGTTTCTACGATCAAGTTCTTGAACAAAATTAGCATCTAAATTAATTTGAAGAGGACACGGTTTTGGCAACCACTGGCCAAAATTGCTGGTAGCCCTGTTTTCATCAGAAAATCAAAGTTCTCTTCATTTTTAACTCCCTCTTACTATGCCTTGGTGGTTTCTATTGTTTTGGAATCATTCCCTGCCATACATAACAAGTCCTATGAACCATATGGGATTACCTGTCCAAATTCCCAGGGAACAGGGTAGCTGTGAATATTTTTGTATGCTCCTATAGTATTGCCATAATACTACCTCAGATTACTAGAATAATTCTCACCAAAAACCCTCCAAGCAACTAACATGTCAGGAATTATTCTACTTCTAACAGGAGGCCCATTAACACTGAAAATTAATATATTATTTTTTCACATGCACACAAATATGTTGATTCAAATGTGTGTACATTTTGACCTAATATTAACAATCTTGTCTTTTTTTTGGTAATCTGAGAGTTTTTGTATTTTTTTTTCATTATACTTTAAGTTCTAGGGTACTTAGACCTGCATGTGCACAACATGCAGGTTTGTTACATATGTATACATGTGCCATGTTGGTGTGCTGCACCCATTAACTCGTCATTTACATTAGGTATATCTCCTAATGCTATCCCTCCCGCCACCACCGCTACAATAGGACCTGGCATGTGATGTTCCCCTTCATGTGTCCAAGTGATCTCATTGTTCAATTCCCACCTGTGAGTAAGAACATGCGGTATTTGGTTTTCTGTTCTTGTGACAGTTTGCCGAGGATGATGGTTTCCAGCTGCGTCCATGTCCCTACAAAGGACACGAACTCATCCATTTTAGGGCTGCATAGTATTCCATGTTGTATATGTGCCACATTTTCTTAATCCAGTCTGTCACTGAAGGACATTTGGTTGAGAGAGGGAGTGTTGTGTGTGTGTGTGTGTGTGTGTATATATATATTTGAATAA
Organism: Chlorocebus sabaeus; assembly: GCF_047675955.1. Classification (NCBI taxonomy): domain Eukaryota; kingdom Metazoa; phylum Chordata; class Mammalia; order Primates; family Cercopithecidae; genus Chlorocebus; species Chlorocebus sabaeus. Next base: position 100,382,078 of record NC_132913.1, on the reverse strand, counting down.
TAATCAATCCATAGGATTCAGTTGGTCTTTCAGCCCAAGTGAAACAAACACAACACCAATTCTTAACTTTTACACAGTCAATGCAATTGACCTTCTATCCAATTAAGTAGGCAACAAGCCTAGTGTTTTATGTAGAGGTTGTTTCTCAATACTTTTTGACCCATGTTTGTGGATTGCTTTAATGTCATTTCTACTAAAAAAGGGTTTCTAGATTTAAAAAATAGTTTATAGTTTAATTCTGTGATATTACACAATTTGCCTTGGTGTCTGGGCATTCAAACTTTTCACTTGTATTTTTAAATTACCATTTTAGGGTCACAGTAAGAAAAAACAGCTTTAATGGCATTTACTTATTTTGTGCTCATTAGTTAAAATTAAATGTCTACAAGGAAGCTTTTCAAGTCAGTACCTGATTATGGGATTTAGCTAAACTTTTGAAATGTGACAGTTAAGTCTGTGGGCATACTATACATCAGAATTTTGCTTCTTATACCCTATTTAGGCCATGTGAATTCAGACAGGTCCAAGCTGAGGAATCCCAGTGTATGAACCTTCACTTTGTTTGCTCAAACTTGAGTGTCCAGATTTTTCAAACAGCTTACCATAGAAGATTTAACAATGAGATCTGTTCTCTTAACAAATTTTAAAGTGTTCAATACAGTATTGTTAACTACAGGCACAATGTTGTACAGCAGATCTCTAGTGCTTCCTCTTTCATAATAAACCTTATATCAACTAAACTTTCCATTTCTCCCTCTCCCCAGCCCCTGGCAGTCACCATTCTACTCTCTTCTTCGATGGTTTTGGCTATTTTCAACACGTCATATAAGAAGAAATATACAGTATTAGTTCTTCTGTGATTGGCTTATTTTACTTAGCATAATGTTCTCAGAGTTCATCCATGTCATGACATATGGCAGGATTTTCTTTTTTCAAGGCTGAGTAATATTCCATTGTATGTATATACCACAATATCTTTATTCTTTCATCCTTTGATGGACATTAAGAGTTTTTCTGTATCTTGGTTATTGTGAATAATGCTGGAGTGAACATGAGAGTGTGAATATCTCTTTGAGATCTTGATTTTAATTCTTTTGGATAAATACCCGGAGTAGGATTGCTGGATTATATGGTAGTTTTGTTTTTAATTTTTTCAGGAATCTCCATACTGTTTTCTATAGTGGCTGTACTATTTTACATTCCTACCAACAGTATGATAGACAAGGGTTCCAATTTCTCCACATCTTTGTCAATATTTTTAATAACTGCCACCCTAACAGGTATGAAGTGATATTTTTGTTTTAGTTTTGATTTGCATTTCCCTGACGATTAGCAATGTTGAGCACCTTTTCATATACCTATTGGCCATTTGTATGTCTCCATAGAATTTATAGAATAGAAATTTAAAGAAATGTCTATTCATGTCCTTTGCCCATTTTTAAAATCAGGTTATTTGGTTTTCTGTTTGTTTGGTTTTTGCTACTGAATTATGGAAGTTAAGTGTCTAGATTTGATATTCAATGAGATATCTTCTAGGAAAATGATTTTTATATATTTAAAAATACTTTCGTTGGCACCATTTAAATGAATATTGGGAAATATTTTTCTTTTGTCAAGAAATGTTGGTATTAGAAGCATCAATAAAACGAAATTAAGTTATTTGCTAAATTTTGTAAATTAAGCGATGGTGTTAGCTCTGTTATACCTTGATTCCATGAGCATACCAACAATATAGAACTCTTATATATAAAACGAATAACCCTCCTGTGGTGGCCAGGGAGTGTGCTACCTGGGTCACCCTCTAGCAAAGGCCTTGTTGATCAGCTGCAAGGAATGCAATTAGGTGACAGCCTCCAGCTATGGCACCTTTGGGATCCACCACAGCATTTAAGCTAAGGCCAGAATTTTCCTGACATAACTCCTAGCGAAGGACTGAGCACAATCACCACAAGGCTCCTAATTCCTGGCCGTTCCAACTCACAGGCTCCCCTGTGGGCAGTCTTTATGACAGAGCTCCCTGTTGGACTGGCTGAGACTTTCTCAGAGCTGCACCCTAGTCACAGGCTTTTCCTACTTAATCCTCCTTCCTGCCCCTCACTTTTCACACCTTTCATGTCATGATCTAAAGGCTTTCCCTGTCTACTCCTGCTGCTTCTCTCCCTTATATTTCAAAATCATTATCCCAATAAATCTCTTGTACTTCTGTTTCCATCTTGAGGGCTGCCTTCCTGAGGTCCTAACCAGCACACCTCCCCTGAGTCCCAAATGCCTCTCTAGCTATAGCGCCATTTCTTCTTCTGCTCTACGATAGAACTTCTTACAAGAGTGGTCTAAAGCTGTGGCTTTCACTTTCTGCTCCCTGCTCACTTGTTAACCCCCACCCATCTGGCTTCCATTACTAATACTCCACTGAGAAACTGCCATGAAAGTCACTACCTTACTTACCTCCGTATTATAAATCCAACAGGTATTTTCCTATCATCTTATTTTGTCTCTCAGTGACGCTTGATATATTTTTTCTGTCCCCTCAGAAAAACAAAACAAATTTTTCACTCTCAAATCAGAGAGGTGATATCAGGTCCTTGTTAAGAACATAGCCTCTGGATTTAGATAACTTTGATTTGAATCCTACATCTGCCACTTCTGAGCTGTATAAAGTTGGGAAAAGTGTTTAACCCCACTGTGCCTCAGTTTCCCCATCTATCAAATGGGGGTAATAATAGTACCTACCTTTTGAAATTGAGGGGATTGAATGTAAGGCAATCAGAGCAGTATTTGGCACTGTAATTGCTAGTCGTCATCACCATCATCATCATCATCATCGTCGTTATCATCATTCAAGGACACATGTTTTGGTTTTTCTCCCCTGTCTCTGTGCTCCATCCCTATCTTCTTTGCTAATTGCTTCTTACAAATGAGACCTCTAAATGTTGAAGTGCTCCAGAGCTTGATCTCTGGCCATACTTTCTCCTTCTGTGAATTTATATACCACCAGATGCCAATTGCTCCTAAACGCATCTCCTCAGACGTGACCCAAATCCAACAGCATATTTGACATTTTTACTTGTATAAAAATGTTTTAACATATCAAAAACAAGACTCATGATAATTCCCTATCTTGTCAAAACCTGTGCTAAGATTCCTCCCATCCCCAATTTTCCTTACCTGCTCAAGTTGAAAATCCAGGGGTCTTCGATTTTTCCCCTTTTATCTGCCAAATTTGATCCCTCAGTGACTATTTTTCCTACCACCTCCTTGGTCTAAACCAGCAAGGTGTCCCCCATCTCTAGCCTGGATTACTGAAATCACCACCAATCTGAGCTTCTAGCTCTCACTTTTGTTCCTGTCTGTAGTGGTATAAGCACCCAACTGCCAAGTTTATCTTTTGAACAGGCAGTGAAATTATGTTTGTCTTGTTGTTTTTGTTTCGTTTTGTTTTAAGACAGGGTCTCACTCTGTCACCCAGACTGGAAAGCAATGGTGCAATCATGGCTCACTGCAGCCTTGACCTTCTAGGCTTTAGTGATCTTCCCACCTCAGCCTACTGAGTAGCTGGGACCACAGGCACACACCACTATCCCTTTATTTATTTATTTATTTATTTATTTATTTATTTATTTTTGTGGAGACGGTGTCTTGCTATGTTGTCCAGGCTGGTCTAGAATTCCTGGGCTCAAGGGATCCACCTGCCTTGGCCTCCCAAAGTAAAAGTATCTTTATTTTCCTATTTAAAATGCTCTTTCAGCTTCTGATTGAATTTAGAATGAAATCTGAACACTCTTCTTTGGACTACATGATGCTATACGTCCTGGTGACAGTCTCCTACTGTCTCTGCAGTGGATTAAGCACCCAACTGCCATGTTTATCTTTTTTAACAGGTAGTGAAATTATGTTTGTGTTGTTGTTTTCGTTTTGTTTGTTTCAAGACAGGGTCCCACTCTGTCACCCAGGCTGGAGTACAGTGGTACACTCACTGTCTCCTGTCAGTGCCCCTCACTGTGCTCAACCAGACTGGTCCACCCACTGGCCTTTGAACACCCTAAACTCTTATCTGGTTCAGGAGCCTTGGGTTTGCACTTCCCTCTAAATGCAGTGCTTTTCCTTGACTCTCCCAGGCTGGCTACTTGAATTTCAGGTTTTGACTCAGAGGGCACCATCTCTGGGAGGCTGCCTCTGACCAGTTATCTAAAGGAACATCCCTATCCTTGATTCTTCAGCCTTTTCTACCATTCATGAAAAAATTCAAATTATCTTGGTTGTTTATTTCTTTGCTTGTTTATGATCTGTCATTCCATATTAGAATTTAACACTCTTGAGAGAGAGAGACCTTGTCTCTCTTGTTCATACTTGTATGCCCACCACCTAGAGCAGTACCTGGTACACAGCAGGCACTTAATAAATATTGGCTGCATTAATACATGAATGACTGAATCTTGGCAGACAGCAGACATTTTTACAAAGCTATGACAAGATAATGATTCACAATTTAAAGCGACCACTCTGGATAATAAAATATAGACACAACTCTTATTTTCTGCACTAGAAATTGTAGATGTCAAATACCCAAGTGGCAATATTAAAAATAGAAACTATTTTAATATTCAAAACATTAAAAAACTAATATCTTTGTCATGGACCACTATATGAAGTTCAGGTTATGTTAAAATTTATGTAGATGTCGGGGTGAGGGGACATCAACATTTCTTAAATATCTATTATGTGCCCTGAACTCAGCTAGGGTCTTCACATTTAAAATTTACATACATATATATATATTTGTCAGAATATGCTTTCTGCTTTTATATTAAATTGATTTAAAATAAGCCATCATATTTATATATAAATATAAAATAGAATTTTCACATTATTTCCTTTTATGATTGTAAAATAACACTTGAAATCTAAGTAATATAGATGATGGCACCTTAAGATAATTTAGGAAACTATGAAGTTACTTTTCACTGGGATGTAATGCATTGTACATTTTAGCACATCATAAATCAGGAATAAAAATTATGCTATATTTAAAGTAGAATACTTTTCTGAATACTTTTAGTGATTATGTAAAGCAAAGGAAGGCACTTAAAAGATAAAAATGACAGCAACCAGCTAAGCCAGGTGATTTACTAAGTACTTGGCCAGTAGGGTTTCAGTGAGATAGCCAACTGGTCATTTAACTGATTTAAACAACTGAAGCTTAGAAAAGTGAGGTAACTTGTCTAAATTCACTCAGGTAGTAATCATCTTAGCAAAGATTTGAACCCAGATCACTCTGATTTCAAGCTCTTAACTCATTGCTAGGCAATGGTTCTATAGCCCGAAAAGGTAAATCACCCTTATGAGAAAAAGCCAAATTCTTTACTGCTCTAGCTGCAGCAGTAAAACCCACAGGGAATTTTTCTCTTGGTTCAAATAATATTTTATTAGAACTTAAGTTATAAAAGTCTATGATGAGCTCCATCAGCAGACAGACCTGGATCTCTGTAGAGTTGTGGGTGAAGTTCTGTGGGAATCCTTTGGTGTATTAGACAGCAGCAGACTCCCTTGGGTGTCTCACTTTCGTGAGCACTAGAAATTAACACAGGTGCCAATGGGAAGATTTGTAAGGCTCCCAGAGCTGACCCAGAGTCTGAACGCCCCTTGCCTGTACTTCCTAGTAGGAGATTCTGACTTGATCAATTCCGTAGTTTTGATCATAGCCAGCAGTGACTGTACATGGTGTGCAGGCGGTACTTAAAGCTCCCTGAAGGATGAAATGCCTCATCACTCAGCAATCACTTTGGCAAACTAAAGGGTAACATTCACTGGCTCTGAACAAGTGAATAAGAGAAACAGCACCCAAATCTCTGGAGGAAAACATGATAGAAACAAACAAACAAACAAAAACAAACAAACAAAAACTGCTGACTTAAAAAATCCATTCTAATCCAATCTTAAAATTTTCACGAATCCATATAATAACTGCAAATCTATTTGCAGTTGGAAATCCAGACATTTTAAGGAGGGTCTCAACAAAGTCATGTTTCAAAACATACCAGTTATTTTATTCATTCATTTATTCAATATTTACTAAGTCCCTATTACGTGTCAGATACAGTTCTAGGCCCCAAGGATACAGCGTGAACAAAAAGTCCCTGATCTCAAGTAGAAAGACAGATAAATAGATAACATATCAGGTGGTGATAAGTGTGAGGAAGAAAAATAAAATGAAGAAACAGAGGACTGGGGGGAGGGAAATGAATACTGTTTGCTCATGGTAGTCAGGGAAGGAAGGTCTATTTGATAAGAGACAGGAAGAAAATAAACAAGCAAAACTTTCTGACCATTTGTGGAAGGAATAGCAAGAGCAGGATGGTGCATGAGCCATTTATAGAAATCAATGTGGCTGGAGCAGAGTCAAGATGGGGAAGAGGAGGAGCAAGAAGTAGCATGGAACCAAGACAGATGCCGCTGTGTGGGCTTCCCTAGGACTAAAGCTTTTACTCTGAGTGAGATGAAAAGTGATTAGAGGGTCTTGAGCAAAGAAGAAACATGATGATGGTTCATAATGTGAAGGGATCGTTCTGGATAAAAGAGTATAGGAGGCAAGGGGGAAGCTGAGAAATCAGTAGGAAGCTACTCCGGTTGTTCAGGAAGGAGTCAATGTTTTGAATCAAGGTAAATGCTATGATGGTCAGGAGAAATGGTCAGATCTAGACGTATTTTGAAGGCAGAGCTGCCGGACTTTGCTGATAGCCCAACTGTGGAATGTGGCAGATAAAGAGAGTGGTTTACAGATGATCTGGGGCCATTGCAGATTGGGAAAATTGGAGGAGAAACCATTTAATGAAGGTAAAAAAATTTGAGTTCTTTTAGAGACCTGTTAATTTTGAGACAACTTTAGATAGCCAAATAGAGTAAACAGTTGGATAGAAACACCTGGATTTCAGGGGCTAGGCCCACGCTGAAGATAGCATTTTAGGAGTCATCCAGAATATGAGGACGTAGTTAAACACAGGGATCTAAAGAGATCACCAAGGAAATGAGGCACAATGGTAACAGCTAACAGTTGAGAGAATATTTAGTATGTGCCAGGCATTATTCTAAGTGTTTACTTATATGAAACTCAACCCTCATAGCAGCACTATGAGGTAGATACCATTATTCAGCACTCGAAGAAACTGAGGCACAGAGAGGCTAAAGTTAATCTGTTCCAGATTCCAAAGCTAGGTAAGTGGAAGTGGCAAGATTCAGACACAGACAGGTTCCAGAGTCCTCCACAGAGGAGCAGGGTCCACAACGCCACTTTCAGACCTTGTTTCTGCTTCAGCGTCTTGTACTCCCCCCAGTAATGGTCAGAACAAAGAATAAAAACAAAAGTCAGAGTTTTGCACCATTTAAATTCTAGGCTCACAAAATCATTAACACTAGAAAAGGGAAGATTCATAAACAAGCTGTTACAAACAAAACACAAAAGTCAAACAAACCTTCCCTTAAAAGAAAGGCAAACAACCCCAGGAAAGAAACTAAGATACTTTTTATCTTATTCTATTTACTAGATTTCATCTATAGGTTGTAAGATGCCTTTCAATTTGAGAGATCTAAAAGCGGGGGGAAATGTGTCTTAGAATTAATACAATATGACATTTTAACTTTTTTCAGCCGCCTGCCTATTTTGTTGACTATGCTCTAAGCATTATTTCCCTAGGAATACATTGTTTTTAATACGCTTGCCATTATAGTAGACCACAATGCCTCCTCTATAATAGAAATGACTTTTTTTTCTAAGAATAATATTCAATGTGAGCAGTAAAACCTTCATTTTTAACCCTCCCGTTATCTTACTGTGCGTAACAGTTCAGAGTGATGTTCATAATGATGGCTAATGATGGGCACAAGCAACATGTATAATTTTACATTTTTATTGAGAGTGGGATCTTTATCTTATTATCTTGATATCGTTAATATAGCAGGGGCTTGCCAAATCTTCACTAAATTAAAATATAGACATTTCAACTTAAAATATTCTTCCTAGTGTCAAAATATTACTATTTACATATGCAAAATTCATATACAATGCTCACCTTTTGTCACTTTTGAATTTTGCTGATGTGCCCAAGTGCAATATTCATGAAAATAACCATGTTATTTTTGCTGAGTTAATCTGTGTATTTATCAAATTTCTTTATCTTGGGTGTCTCTGGACATGACCAAACAGAGCATGCAGCATGTCACTAAAGAAGTTGTTGCCATTATCCAGGATTGGCAAAGAGGAACTGCAACGAGGCAAACAATTAAAACAGTAGCACAAATCTTGAAAACATTATGCTAAGTTAAATAGTGGTGACGGCTGCACAACAATGTGAATAGATGTAATGCCACTCAATTGTACACTCAGAAATTAATTTTGTGTTATATATATATGTATATATATTTTACTGCAATAAAGAAAATAAACACAAACTGTAGGAAAGCTACAATGCTACATTTCTCTACTACATTCTACATTCTAAGTGGTTTTCTAGAGACATGGCAGGAAAAGTAGTAATGCATGTACCCACTTATAGAAGCATATGTGCACACATCTACCAGCATAACATGCTTCTTGTCTCCAAACAAATGATTTTCCCATCTCCTCCAAAGTCGGCATCAATCCTGAAATTTAGTTTTTAGTTTACTTCAAACATGCAATTCACCAATTTATTTTAGGATATCTCTTAACTCAGTACTTGCTTACAGACCCCTGGAATGAAGGCCTGAATTTGCCCTGGGTTGAAGAGGGCTCCTTTGAAGTCACAAGCTATATGTCCTTGGGTCATTTACAATGGGACCTCATCACCTGCTGGGAGAATCTGAGAGGCTGTTTGAGAAAGTCTGAAAAACAAAGTTTCCCAGGGTTGGGAGGTCAAATACTTTGGAAAATACAGCTTAACATCTTTTTCTCCTAGAACCGGGATATGATGGAAAGGGCACATAGCTTTGCCAGCTGGCAGATCTTGGTTCCACATCTGGCCCTGCTCCCATTTCCCATGTAATCTTCTGCAAGTTATTTCTCTGACCTCAGTCTCCTTATCTATAAAATAGGGAACATGAGTACTTATTTTGCTTGGTTGTTGTGAATATAGGTGTCTCATGGGGGCACAAAGTAAATAATCAAGAAACTGTAGGTTTCTTTTTCTTCCCTAATTACAGTATCCTGACATGACCAATGAGAGCTTAAGTCTTGAGGCTGGTCTCCAAGCCTGTCCATATGGAGAAGGCTTTGCTTGTGATCCCGTGGCAGGCAAAGCAAAATCTGTAATACTGAAGGCCATCTAGTATAATGGAAATAAATCAAATGGTTATTTTAAACCCAAAGGAACTATAGCTACTTTGCTTTATATGGGGAGTGACAAGCTCATATCAATAGAAGTCAATCAATACCATTCCCTTCCCTGGAGAGTCTAACTGGGGCTGACTAAAGCGAAGACCTGGATTTCAATGGCTCTCTCTGGTACCACTACAGGGAAAGAGCAAGACTAGATAGCCCTGTTTACGCCAGCCTGTGGATGTGTCTGTGGTTATGCAAGGGTGGAGAGCATAACTCTTCTGTCTAATAAAGTGAAAGGAATAAAAATTTGAGGAAAGCTCTGAAGCAGCAACACTACTGGGATAACTGTATAAATTGCCTTGTTATCCCCAAACCTTTAATAGAAAGTGCTACACTACACACTTACCTGATGTTTTTGGAGGACTGGGAGAATCAAGGAGAAAGTTCTTTATTCAGCTTCAGGGGTTGTGTGGCAGGATACAGACACAGCTCTTGTGGGAAAGCATCACAATTCATCACATAACCTTAGAAGAAGCAATTCAGAGTCAGAATTGACCAGGAAAAGCACACACCATCCTCACCTTCCCCTCCCCCATCAGAACTTATGGTAAGAATGAGGAATATGGGGTTCCCACCACTTGTGGGATAAGGCTCAAGTCCATTCCATTGAGTTGAAAAAGACAGGGCCCCTCAGCTGATGCCTAAGGTACTCTAGTAATGGGCTGAGAAACTGGTAGGATGAAGGGTGCCCTTGCAGGCTCAGATACTGTTACATGCCCCTGAGAAAAACCCAGGATTGCAGAGCAGGAATGCACTCTACTCTCTACTTCTTGCAAAGAAAGGATCTCGTTAACTCTGGAGAAGAGATTTACTTTTTTCTATAGAACAGTTTTTATGTAATTACACATAAAACGTGTAACTTCTTAAAGGGAACTGGCTTCAAATGAGAAAATTTATCAAAAATTCCTTTCAAAGTGTTTATCACTTGCTAACATGCATGTTTCATAGTCAAGCTCCCTGTTTGGATAAGAGATTCGTAACTTCATTGAAAACTCTGTCTTATTTCTTGAAAGCAGAGAAAAGGTGTGCAAGGAGACAGGCTCGCTCTTATATATAGCTTAAATGTAGAAATAGGTAAGTTACCCGTATTCATTGTGCTCTGTTTCACTGTTTGCTTTTTTTTTCAAGCTGCCTAGAAGCTTGTTTCTCTGCTACAATTAGAATTTAATCACTGGTGATTTAAGACTAATAGACCCACAGATGGACATCTGTAATTAGGAAAGTATTTTTGATTTTCATTGCACCACTCAGTTTTTTTTTCCGTTTTTTAAAAAATACATTTTTATGTTAGTGAAGCAAACTACAAAAATGACTGAAAATACTACCAGTTGTTCTTTGAGTTATTTCCTCTGTAAAATTACAGCAACTCATTTTCAGTTGGCTAGTTAGCTATCTGAAAGGAGAATAGCTATGTTAGCTCAATGCTTGCAACACCGTAGGTTCTCAAGAAATATGTTACATGAAATAAAGAGTGAATAAATCAATGAATGGACCCATGAATGAATAAACTAATGAAAGTTGCCCCAATTTCTCTCCATTTATATAGGTCACAGTTCTGCTCTCTGCCCACCTTTTGTACCATTTCCCTATCAACAACATCCCCAACAATAGCACATGCACGCTGGCACCAACCAGTGTGATTGTATAAATGTTTGTCTAGGAAAGTGGGTACATAAACATTTAAGAGGTCTAGTCTTATGAAGTAGAAAGGTTGAAGTCTAGGGAAAAGAAAGGAATCTCTCTTCCCCTTCAAGTGCTTTCCGTTTGTTCAGTGAGTACGGGTTAAATGAATGACTAGCAAATGTTCAATTCCGGCTATTACTCTCTTTCATCTGAGTTCTCTCCCTTATCCCAAATATTTTTTACAAATAAAATAGAGATTTTGATGTTTAATAAGACTATACATTTAATTATACTATTGTTTTCTCACAGAAGTGATACTAAATATATTTATATAACATTATTCAGGATCAAATGGAAGTTCTCTCTTCCTCTCTCCCTCTCTCTCTTAACAAACTGGTTCTTCATGGGTCTGTGTGCTTGTGATTAAACAATTACAGAACTTCATCCAAAACTGGAATTTACATGGTGCTGTGAATTCATAGTATTTCATCTTTCAGTGATTAAAAGAAGATGCTATACATAGCATTAATGGAATTATAATGGGTAATATTATGTTGCCTGAATAAAAGATTATTAAGGTTATTAATACCTAGAGATTACCAAGGTTTCTGTTCAGGTTTATAACTCTCAGACCTGAGTGACTTTGCCTTTTTCTTTTACTATCGGTATAATGAGAATATCTGCAATTAGGTAATTTGCAATCATGTAGGACAGGTATGTAACACCACAGGAGAGCAGAAGCTGCAGCCAGCATGGCACATGAGGACGAAGACTCAGAGAGGCCTGACATATGTAACACTAGAATGTATAATACAAAAACATATATAGTCTGGAAGTTGATAAATAAAACAAAAATTCTAAATGTGTTCATGCATTTTAAAGGACTTAATCCTTTTGTGATAAAATAATTAGTGCATATTGACATAAATTTTAAACAGAAAAAAAAGAATACAAGAAAATATGTTGGCATTTAGTAGGTTGGCTCCAGTACATTTCAAGTGCCAGCAACTGAAGGTGAGCTCTGGTTGTTTCCAGGCCTCCCTTGCATGATTTGGGGTTAGAATTGTCCAAATACCATGAGTAATATGGAAGTTCTCTGAAGGGTAAGTTCGTGCTCTGATTTAACATTTACTTTCTGATAATTCGACTGGAAACATAACTGAGAGCCCTTGCTGTGGCAGCTCCTTGGAGATGGGAGTGATATGCAGAGTCACTCTGCTTGGAACTTCGTCAGTTTATTCCCAAATCCTGGCAGAATGAATTCAACACTTGCTCGGTCACTGCTGTTGCCATTTCATGCTTAAGAAACAAGACCTAGTCCTTAAATATCCACTGTCAAACTCTTCTTTGATGCTTCTTATTTCAAATGCTATGCCTATGGAACATTCAAATTATGAATATCTAAAAGATAAGTGATGTATTATGCTGTTCTTGTTTTCTGAAATATACTCTCATGGTTTTGAGTTCATAGTTCATAAATAGCCATTGATACTTCTGTATATTCTGTCTCCTGAAGACAGCCTTTAGATGAGGTTTTATCCTATGGACTTTGATTATCAACAGCAAAACAAATTATGTTGTTGTAATACTTAATATTTATCATATCCTTTTCAAGAGATGTTCAAAATATGTTAGACATTTTCTCCTTTATGTCAAATGCTTTTATATACTACTACCACTGGCTTATTTTCAAATGGTTTATTCTCATTATTATTGAAATACCTAAATGGTCATGTAAAATTAAAATAATTTCTCTCATAAAATGAAAATTATGAAAATAAAAGGATAAGGTCCACTTCTTTCATTTAATCTCTTTGGATTCATTTAATAGAGCGCTTAAATCAGGGGCTCCGGTAAATTTCACCATGGCTTTACATCATGTCAATGGACATTGTGTTTTAATCCAAGACTATGAAAAAACAATTGTAGATAAACAACAGTTGAATAAATTACGAATTAGTAAAAAAGATGCCAAATTGAGATCACCTATTAGCATGATTTAGAACTAATTTTATGCTTCTTTTTAGCTTTTCTTGGGAATATCCTTTCTTTATTTTTATTTTTATTTTTTGAGACAGTCTTGCTCTTGTTGCCCAGGCTGGAGTGCAGTGGCATGATCTCGGCTTACTGCAACCTTCGCCTCCAAGGTTCAAGCAATTGTCTTGCCTCAGCATCCCGAGTAGCTGGCATTACAGGCATCTGCCACCACACCTGGCTAATTTTTGTAGTTTTAGTAGAGACAGTGTTTCACCATGTTGGCCAGGCTGGTCTGGAACTCCCGACTTCGTGATCTGCCTGCCTCGGTTTCCCAAAGTGCTGGAATTACAGGCATGAGCCATCGAGCCTGGCCTGGTAATATCCATATGTTTTTAAAATGCATCTTAAATCACTCTTTCGGTATCTATGAGCACAAAACACCAAAATAATAGTTATATTGAAGGTGTTTTATTTGTACAATGTCCAAGATAGTGACATCTGAGATAATCATTTAATGATTTAAATGAACTTTAAATATACAGACCACAGATCCATTTTTCTTGATTCAATAATATTAATGACATTCCAATACACAAAATTCCTTATTAAACAGCAGAAAACTTCCCAGAAGTCTTTCCCCTACTTTTATGTGATACTAAAAAACTTTGGAAAGTGTTCTGTAAGAGTTAAGGTTTATATATATTAACAGTACAGCCAAGGTGCCCCTTTCTTTTTACTGCAGGTTTCTAGACCTTCAGCTCCTTAGATAAAGTTTATGAAAATATTAGAATCTAACAATGATTCGATTCTGCTTAAAATCTGTTCTCAGTTTATAACTAGAAGTAATTAGAAGTCCCTATCTTAAATCATTCTAGAGATGTACAAATAATTGAATAACATTTCTAAGGACTTTCTATTTAAATAAGAAGAACAGTATAGATTATGTCATTTTCTTGACAATTTGTAGTGGTAAAAACCACTTCACTGTGTCTGTTGTGTTTGGTTTTCTGTAGACATGACTATAGAAAGGATGATTAGAATGTACTTAAAAAAAATAAGGTCCTAACCCAAGAAAAAGCTAAAAAGAGCCTTCCATGGGGAAGAAAGCACTAAAATTAGTTGTCGATCATGCCAATGCCTGATTGCAGTTTGGTGTCTTTTTCACTAAGTTGCAGCTTCTTTAGTTGTTCTTAATCAGCATTGGTTTTTCATTGCAGTACCTCTTGCATCTATTTCTCTATTTTCAGTGTCCCCAAACTAGTCCTCAGGGACTCCAGAACCTATTAGGTTTGACATTAAGTATAGGATCTTAGTTAAGTCATATAGTGACATAGAAGCTCTCTGAACCCGAGTTTCCTCATATGTAAAATGCAAGAGTGAGGGGAAAATGAAATATCTAATGTGCCTCTGCTCTCTAAAATTTCATTATACTGCAGTTTCAATTCAGGCTCCTCTCACAGCAGAACCCTGTCCTTCCTGATCTTTCTGCCTCCAATCTGAATTCTGGCATTTAAGATTTATTCTAGCAATTTAAATCACTTTTGACTTTGGGAAATCTTTTTGTTAACTTCATTTGCTGTTCAAAGTTAAAACTGTCACCTGACTTTTTGCAGATATTCCTGCCTGTTTTCCAAACTTTAGTAAAACCACTGTGAAAGCTGGAGTTACTCTACTTCTTGGCAGAATTCCATGCAGGTAACTTGGCTTGTTGGCCATAAGTCTCTGAGTCACAGCCACAGGTAATCCATTTCCTTCTTGGCTGTTAGGAAAGGGCCTAATTAGCGAATCCAACAAATTCCACTCCCCACCCCCTTCTTCCATGGGTTAGTTCTGTGTTCCTTCAGGCTTCTTGCCAGGCTGCTGCTCCGAGAGCGATCAAATTACCATTAGAGCCAGCCAGCAACAGCACAATGCTGTTTATCTACCTTCTACCCCACAATCCTTTTTTTCCATCAAAAGTTCTGCTCCATTCTTTTTCTTCCTAAGGAAACCTTCCACTTCTTCCATCTGCTTATGATGAATCTATGATTTTGTTATAATTTTTAATGAAATCAAACAACTTACCCTTTTTGTTCCCAGTAACACATCACTGAATTTCACATGATTTCATGAGATTTAACTTCAGGGGCAAATGAAATAAATCCCTCCTCCCACCAAAAAAAAAAAAAAAATCTTTTTTCATCTATCAAATATGCTAAACATACTAGAGAAATGCAAACCCGAATGATTCAGAAAGGTTAGGCATTTACAATTTTCACAAATATGGACATTTTATTCTTTATATCATTTCAGTCATAGATTTCTACTTAAATTGACTTTCTTCTTACAATTGTCTTTGTGAGATTAGTGTATGAAATGACAGCGTGAAGTAAAAGCTATCAAGGTATATTTGGCAAAAAGAATGACTCATCTTCATGAATTTTGTGTGTATTCATGAAAGAGCTCAGCTGGGCGGCCAGATGACCGGTAGGAGTGGGTTATTTACCTGGGAGGACCTGGAAAGCTTTTTACACAGTGTCAACAGGATGGTTGTTAAGCAGCAAGTTGGCAAATATGGCAAGGTTGTCATTAAACAATGTTGGGATTCAGATCTATTGACGTTTATTTGCTTTTCAACTCTTCAACAACACATAGAAAGAACCAGGCTGTCTTTTTTAAAAAAGCTCAGGCATCATTGCACTCCCTCTCTCTTTTTAAAGCTCTTGGCAACCCCAAAACAGGGTAAAATAATCCTTTAAGGTGAGGGCTTTTTTTTTTTTTTTTTCTTTCTTTTTAACATGGTCTTCTGTAAATGAACTTTGGGGGAATTCACGAACTTATGCAAATATATGTTGCACGTGGTGTCTAAGTATTTGCATACACACAATCTCCTGTCTAGGGGAGGAGGATATGTGCACATATTTTATTAGAATTTTAAAGGGGTCTGTGAATCAACATAGTTTACCAACTACCAATTCGGGGTCTAAATTGAGCAGCTTTAATATCGTGGGGGTGGGGCGGGAAGGGGACAGAGAGGACACTGTCATGATGCATGTTCCTGTCATGCACAATTTTTAAAAGCGTCACTAGCTAGGTAGACATGAAAGTAACAGATGGAGAACCCTGGTCACTGCTGCAAAGGTAAGAATGGTCTGTTCAGAGCAACTGAGTGGAGACAGAGAAATTAATGTAGCCTTTCCAAGCAAGGGCATCAGGACAGCCTTGCCTTATTCATCCAGACAGGAGTTTCTAGCTTTGGTACTCTTTAGAAAGCAGTGAGTACTGCTTTTCTAAGGGTCTTACTCGCCAATTCCAGGCCAGGTGACTATGGGTCAGGACTTACTGCTATTGCACATGGCTCACTGCACAGTCCTGAGGCCTACATCCAGAGTCCCCTAAATAACCCCCTAATTGCTAAATAAAGGGAAACTGATGACTCAGACTTTGTGATGCTTTGACCCTCAATCCAGATACTTTCCCCATATCCCGTCAAGGTTGCAGGCTTCAGAAATGGCCATCTAACATCTCATTACCTTAATTTTGGTAAGCACATGAACATCAGAGATACTGTTTTTCACAGGGTTGCCACCTTTCACTATGCCTTCCACATTCGGCCCAGTGCCTCCAAATCCATCCACCATATGTAAAGAGTAACAAAGAGAAGTTTGCTCCAGCTGGCTAGAGCTTCTCTCCAAAATAAGCCTCAGAGAATTGTGGGGCTTGTTTGTTTGTTTGTTTGTGTTTTTTTGATGTTTGTTTTTGGTCTCATTTAGTCTCATGGTTTCTAAGGTCAGAGACAAGTTTGTGAAAACCCATAGTCTTTGACTTAGGGTTCATTTGTAGGATCAAGCCTCATCTGCCTGCTTCTCCTGAAGAGATTGCTCTGCTGGTACCCCATCAGCTTCACTTACCACCGTTTACGAGCCAGTGCCTATTGGGCTGTCCCCTGCCCTGCACACCTTAGCACCTTACCTGGCACATGGCCCTGCCTTATTTTTGGTTTTATTTTTGAGGTGGTAGGGAGTGAAAAATCAAACTGAGACTTCCCTTGAAATTTTAGATAACATTCTTAAAATAGCCTCGTTTGCTTCCTACAATCTTTCCAGTTAACTGCACACATGCACACAAACTCCATTTCCACAGAATGTGAGATTTTACTCATCAAAAAGTCAAGTTATCAGAATTAACTGGCAACCTGTTGACTTCAGCAGTGCTGAATCTGCGTTCATATTCTAAATATGTCTATGTGTACTGATGGTATCGTATGTTTTTCAACTCTAAAACATATCCTCTAGCATTAAAATGAAAACACTGTTGTTGAAATACAAGCACCTTGAGTATAACCTCGTGGATAGTCATTTGCATATAATTGTGACTGTGTGTGGTGAAATGTAATCATATGGTCTGTAATTGTGTGGATTTTGGGTACAATTTTCCCCATAAAAGTTAAACAGACTTTTAGGTCTTGCTTTGTAAATGTATTAGTACCCTACTTCTGATATAACACATTTGTGGCTTAAAACAACCTCGATTTATTTTTGTACAGTTTTGGAGGTCAGAAGTCCACAGTGGCTTTCACCAGGTTAATATCACGGTGTCTGCAGGGCTGTGTTCCTCTGGAGGTTTTAGAGGTAAATCCACTTAATTGCCTTTTCCACCTTTTGGAAGCTACTTGTATTCCTGGGCTCCAGACATCTTGCTCCATCTTTATGTTTTGTTTTGTTTTTTGGGTTTTTTTGAGATGCAAGTTCTGCCTCCCGGGTTCACGCCATTCTCTAGCCTCAGCCTCCCGAGTAACCGGGACTACAGGTGCCCGCCACCATGCCCGGCTAATTTTTTGTATTTTTAGTAGAGACGGGGTTTCACCATGTTAGCCAGGATGGTCTCTATCTCCTGACCTTGTGATCCACCTGCCTTGGCCTCCTAAAGTGCTGGGATTACAGGCATGAGCCACCGCGCCTGGCCCCTCTTGCTCCATCCTTAAAGACAGCAGGGTAATGTTTTCAAATCTCTGCTTCTCTCACTCTGACCCTCCCACCTCCCTCTTACAAGGATGCTTGTGATTACATTGGGCCCAACTGGATATCCAGGACCCTCTTCCCTCGCCCCTCAATTTAGCCACAGCTGCAAAGTCCTTTTAGCTGAGTAACAGAACATATTCACAGGTTCTGGGGATCAGGACTTGGCTATCTTTGGGAGCTCATTCTTAAACCTACCAATTACAATCAGTTAATGGCTGCCTACATTACAATGCTTACTCTAAAGATATTTATCCTTTAAAATTTGGTTAGGAATCAAAGTATTTACTTTTTGTTAGACAAATTAACCCCAGCCAGGTCAGAACTCGTAACGTAAATTCAAATGAGAAACTTTCCAGTGCAACTCCTCAAATGTGGTTTTTTTTGGAGCAAGTCTAGACTAGAGCATTGAGAAAATACAACAGCTCTTTGGGCAAAAGAAGTTGTCAAGGTAATTTCCTTCTAGCCCGTGGTTTTCTCCACAGATGGTGTAAATAAGTTAGCACAAGAATGGAGTGATGGCACGTGTGGTTAGTATTCTCCCAACCTGCTGAAAGCTGACAAGCCATAAAAACTGCTTTCCGTCTTTATTTCCAGTAAAGGAATTATGTAGCTAGCTTGCTCTGCAGTTCTGACTTTTCCAAATTTTGTGACTTTCCACCACCAGACATAGAGAGCAACCACGGCTGTGCCCCGTTCTTCAGGTGACTGCCAATCCCCCGTGCCCGCTCCCTGTCCCTGCCTGCCTTCCCGCTGATGACGACTGACATTCTGGGATGGAGGAGCAGGTGTGTGGTGTCTGCCCTCGGCGTGTTGAAGCATGACTTGAAGGAGGAAATTTGAATTTTTCTTACTTCTTAGAAGAGAGGAGAACCAAAGGGATGACAGATTCCCATAGGAAATGCACACACCTGTTTTTTTGTTTTGTTTTGTTTTTGGATTCGGTGCTCTAGGCAGTTTCAGAAAACAAACCCCAGAGTGAAACCATCAACATGAGAATGCCTTTGTGCCCTTCAAAATTATTCTCAAAAGCTAAATAGCACTTTCTGACCAGGTGCAGGAGAATTTTTTCCCCCATTTTTCTAAACTCAGAACTAATTTTTATTGCCTTTCTGGGCAATAAATCATTTTTTAAAATCATGTTTGGATAAAATTTTCTGGGAGATAACATCGACAATTTGTAAACACTGATATTTTGGTTTATAACCTTTAAAAACAAAATCTAAAGTATTTTGGACAGCTATATATTAAAATAAGATTTAGATATGAATATATAAATTGTGTTTGTGGGTAAAAAATATGTGGCCTACCCAGAAATTAGCGTTATTAAGTAAGAGAGCTACTTATCGGATAGTTTTACCCACGTCAGGCCTAGGTACAGTGGTGTGCTAGTAAGTGTGTAACAAAAGCCTCTCCAGGGGAAGAAAAGCCCTGATTTTCAGTGTTTGCCAATTTCCATGGTATTAAAAGTACTCACAACAAGGCCAATTTTAAGCAATCCTCCTGAAGTCCCTGAAGACAGAGTTGAAAAGCATCGTGCACAGTTGACTCTTCTGAGCTAGTCCGAGCTGGCTTCAACACACTACTGCCTATGTAAGTATCTATAAATAATACAACTTAGAGTGTTCATAAGGATAACAATGGGATATATTCAGAATGATTGAATGCTGACTCAGAAAGGAAAACTATACAATTTTGCCCTACCATAAACCATAAGAGTGTATCATAGGAACTGTGACCAAGATATAATCGTTGACCTCATTTGGTCCTGATTCTTCCTTTTCTAACTTCGGAGAACACTCTTTTTTTGTATCCGGTCCTGGTTATGCTGCGAGTCTGCATCTTGCTTGAGAGAATTTACTAAAATCACAGGAAGGTCTGAATTCTCATTTATACATTCGACACCAAGTATATGGAGGCTTTCCCAATTGCTCTGTGTGAAGGACTTGAGGTTTTTTCTAGCATCAGCTGAAAAAACCAAATGCCTGTTTGTGTGGAAATTTCCTGAGACTACAGCTCTTAACTTTCTGACCTGAGTAGTATATGTGTGAGTTTTCCGTCAGGTTGTATTCTCTGCATTTTCTCTACTGTAAGGTGGCAAATGATTGTCCTAATGTACAAGATCCCCTGTCAGCCTCCCGTCCCCAGCCTCAGTACTGCCCCTAAGAGAACCACTTGCCCTGGGCTCCTACATTTGAGATTTGACTCTAGGTATCTGTTGGCTATGCCCCTTTCCACTAAGTGTGTACCCCGCTTCTAAGACTATTGTCTGGGTTCTGGAGACTCCAGAATTCTCTGCCTGAAAGGCTCTGAACCTATTGGACCTGTAGTGGCCTCTTTGCCTTATCCATTCTCCAAAGGGTAGACTATGCCAAATCCCAACATTTTGATTAAGAACAGTTAGCTTCTGTGTTTTTTTGTTTTTGTTTGGTGAGGGTGGTTGTGGATGGAACTACACCTAAAGGCCACCATGGATGTTCACAGAGCACTCATGCTTGTTGTGCAGACCGTATGGAACCAGTAGCAAGAAAGTTAAGGGATCCAGCAAAATCAGAAGGCCTGTGGCCAATGACTGGGTCTCCCCTACCTGCTGCCACATTTCAGTGTGGACCTCTGAAGACTGCAAGCATCCTGAATTTGAACCTTCCTTTGTAGCGAAGGATGGAATGTATTTCATTTAAGAGCTCGTTGGCTTAATTTAAACTTTTAAATATTTAGACAGATGGTATATAGACCTCCATTTATATTCTTGCACCAGACCCTGCAAATATTGGCCAGGCCTTCCCAAATCACAATTTTGTTTGTGTGTGTGTGTGTGTGTCCTCTTTTCTCCTTCAAGTGTACAGTCTAGGTAAGTAAGGATTAGGTTTTTAAGAGGGAAAAGTCCCAGAGAAAGTGTCATAAGCATGGGAATAAGTCCACCAAAGAATAGGTAGCTAATGATCCAATATAATTGCCAGAGAGAATGTGGTGGATCTAACCCTTGGAGCTGCTAAGAGGACAAACACTGATGCCCAGACCAGCAGCCGGTCTGGCAATGGCAACTGTCTGGTCTCATGGACAGGAATATAGACTGGGTTAAACCGAGATCTACTTATTTCTCCTCTCTTATTTCCTAACTCTCCCTTACATGGCCATCACTTTCCTCCTTGTGTGCTCAAGAGACCTAATAAATGTCCTGGGGGAAGAGTTACAGGTGCCTCAGAGTTCTGAACCCTTCTGCAATTGCTGTGTCACCTTCATCTCATCTCTTTGACCATGGTCAGTTTGTGATTTGCTGAAGTGAACCAATGAGCATTTTAAACCCCATTGGGTAGGAAGAGTCATTTTCTGCTTGGACTCTGGACTGAAAACAAACCTCATTGTGCAGCACTGTTGTCCTTTCTGTGTGCTGTGTCCTTTTCTCAACTGCCCAGCTGCAGTGACTCTAGGTCATTACAATATAATTCCTTCCTACTCAATATCATGTAGGCCACGTATATGAACAGATCATTACCTGAAAATTTTTTCAGCAAAATCAATATCAGTGTGGGAATTCAATGACACTCTAGACTGGTGTCATTTTTATGTACTAAACAAAATGGTACTATAAAAATTCAACATAGTCTCAAGAAGATCCCAGTTAGTGCACATGTAATAACAATGCTCAAGTTTCAGTGGCAATTCTTGCAGGAAGGATATTCTGGTATCTTCTAACTAGTAAAAAAAAAAAATACTAAGATAAATATATTTGTGAACTTAATTAGGAAAATAAACTATCAATTAGCCAGGATTTGGGGAGTATCTGAGAACTATGAGGTTTGCAGTAAACATGTGACTGAACTCCTGCTTTTGGATGGATGCTATCATAAAATACGTTACCAGTTGGGCAGAGATAAATCTAATACGCCAAAAACAAGAGTAGAAAATAAAAACAATAAATCACCCTGCTGCTACTCCAAGGACCAGATTTTTTACCACAAGTAGTACTGACTCTCTGGGTGGTATAGGCTATTGAGACAAGGAAGAAATCCGTGAAGGGGAGTTAGGAAAAGCTTCCTGAAAAAAAAAAAAAAAAAAAAAAAAAAGACTTGAACTGTGCTTTAGGAAGATGTGCAGTGGAAGAAGGAGATTTACAGGGGATGGGGACATTATAAATATTTGTCAGCTTGACTGTGCCACAAGGTAACTAGATATTTGGGCAGACATTATTCTGGGTATGCCTATGAGGGTGTTTGGAAGAGATTAACATTGTGTAGAAGGAGTAAAGCAGGTTGCCCTCCCTTATATAAATGGGTCTCATCCAATCAGTTGAAGGTCTGAATAGAACAGAAAGGCTGACTCTCCCCTAAGAGAAATTCTTTGTGTCTGGTGGCCTTTGAACTGGGACATGGTGTTTCTTTCCTGCCTTTACACTCAAACTGAAGCATCAGATCTTTCTAAGTCTTGAGTCTGCTGGCCTTTGGAATGGCCACACCATCAACTTTCCTGGTTGTCAGGCCTTTGGACTTAGGGTGGAACTAAACCATCAGCTTTCCTGGGTCAACAGCTTGCTGACTCATCCTGCAAATCTTAGGACTTGCCAGCCTCCTTGATTGCATGGCAAATTCCTTATAATAAATCTCTTCATATATGTGTGACCACATCCTATTACTTGTGTTCTTTTGGAGAACTCTGACTACTTCACTAAGTGAAGACACACAACATTTGCAAGACAATGCAAAGTTTGACCTGACCAAATTAGAAAGATTATGTTGTGGGGAAATTTAAGATAGTTGATTTGATAGAGTCAGAGAAGATGGAGGAGAGTTGAGATGGATTTAGATTGGTGATGCAATTAAAATATTTACTCCTAAGGTCATCACTATCTCACTAGTCAGTGTTATCCTATTTTCCATTGAGCTTGAATTTGAGGATTTTGCCTCAATACTGTATCCCCAAACATTCCCTAACAATCATCTAGAGTATGTGCACTAGATTAAACCTTTTGCAAATCACGTAGGGATCTAGTTAAAATGCAGATTATGATTTAGTAGACCCAGGGTAGATTCTGAGTTCTGCTGCTACTCCAAGGACCAGGTTTTTGAGTAAGAAACATCCCTTGTGTAGTTAGTGCTGCTTGAATCAGGGAGCCCCACTGAAGAAATACTACCTGGCCTCTGAAGGAATAAGGGCTGGTCCTAAATAAAAAAAGACAGTACAGTCTGAATTTTATTTAATTGTACAGTGCACATTACCTCACAAATATTGTCCTGGGAATGCACTGTCAAGAATTTGCATCATCAGGAAATCAATATTCATCCAGAATATGTCATTTGAGGTGAGCATCATGAGTGTGTCAGACAATTTGAATCATCATTTTGCTAATATTAAAAGAGATGGCATTTTAAAATTTGAATTCTGAGAAGCATTTGCTGGAATCATTTATAAAATAGCAGTATTAGCTGTAATTGGCCTGGGTAAAAACTTGATAGGAGAAGGTGGAGGGATTTAGGTAATTCAACCAGAACCTTTCAGTTAGGTTTTCTCAGGGGAATGAGGCAGCATGGTGGTGGAAACTCCAAAGAAACCAAGTGGCAAGTCTTCTGAAAGCAAGGACTTGGATTTTCCTTTCAAGACATTTGCCAGAAAAGAAAAAAGCACAAGTGAAGAGATGGATTAAGAACCTCTGATTTAGACTGTACCTTAGTCACTCAATGGCAACTCAAGCTGTCAGGACTCACGTTCCTCCTGTTTTATGCCTTTTCTGTCACCTTACTCAACTAGTGACACCTGCTCTTCCACCAAGGCTCAGCACACCACTTCCAAGAAGATCTGGGCTAGGTGGGCGCCAGTCTCAATCTGAATCGCCCCCATCCTGGGCTCTCCTTATTGAAACACTTAGCAAATTGTATTAAACTGTTTTACTATTTTCCCTTCTCTGACTCTACTTGAAGCTACTTGAAAACAATTATGGGTCACATATTTATTTTCATTCACTCATTCATTTGTTATTTATTGAATAACAATGAATAACAAAATAATAACAAATATGTCAGTTATTTATTAAGTGACCTACCACATGCCTGGCCTTCGTGATACAGTGAAAATAAGGTACACTCCATGTCCTTAATGGGTTTTGTGCATGAGTGCTGGTGCATGGGTGAGTTCTGGGCAAAGAGATCAAAGAGGGATAAGTGCTTTGTTAGGGATAAGGACAATGACTAAGGGTCATCATATGACAGGCATGGAACTTTGGCCATGGTAGTCTTGGGAAGCTTTCAGTAGGCAGATGTAAAATGCTGCATATAATAAGTGAAAAACCAATACCGATTGTGTTTATCATCGTTCTTAAACTGTCCATATGCTTTAGACACTTCTCTGTGTATATATACTTCATCAAACAAACAAACAGATAGGATGGGTGCTGTTTTTGAACATAATAAGAGATCTGGGGTAGTCTCAGCTGAGTTAGTATGTTGGCTATAGGAGAGGCAGTCCCCACACCTGGCCTGGTAACTGTCGCTCCTCAGTGAATGACTGGATCTATGTTTAATTGATCTAATCAATTCAAACCTCAAGCTGCTAACCATTTCAAGTGGCCAGATAATTGAGAACTAAGTGAATTTTACTTGAATGGTCTAAAAAAAAATGCTTTCATTCTTTAGAGTATATCTTTAGGACATACATTGAGCCTAACCCAGAAACACAGCTTCTTATCTATTTTTAGTACCTGGAAAGAGAGCCTTCAACCTCTCATTGACTCTCATTGACGCTAACAACATACTAGAAGACAGACTTTGAAAAAGTTCAAGTAGAAAAGAGTTAAACTTTTTTTTTTTCCTCCCCCCGGTGATGATAACTCAGAATGATAAGGGTTTAGAAGAAATGAAGAATAAAAGAGAGAACTCTTTTGTTTTTACTATGTGTAGTTACTTGTATCTATTATGACATGGAGGTTCAATTCTGGTAATTTTTTTTCATCTAGAAGACTTGATCATACACTGAAAATGTTCTATTTTTTTTTTTAGGAACAAACATTCTCGGGAAAGGTTTGATCTCATTTAGATGTAAAAGCATTTAAGATTTTCAGTAAAAAAGAAAAGACATTGTACTATGCCAGTTAATGCTTTTTCTTTGCAAGCAACGACAGAAACTGGTTAACTTAAAGAAAAGTGGGATTTAGTGGAAGAATGTGGAGCAGCTTTCAATACCTAGGAAACAGAAGCATAACCAGACCTCCAGAGAGACAGATGCAGAGCAGTGGTGGGGATCTGGGTGAAGAAATAGATACAATCTCTTTGGGAAGATTAAAAAAAAAAAAAAAAAAAAACTCAGCTCCAACCATGTTCTGTCCTTGGGCCAAATTCCTGGAACTTCTATCTGATGGGTCTTGGCAAGTGAGGGTAGGGTTGGGGAGGAAGTGCCAACTCGCCCCTTTGCACTTTGATCCATAGTCTGACAGTTCCATGAAGATGGTTCCTAATGGCAATGGGCAGATCCCCAGAAAATCAGAGGGGCACTCTCAAAACAAGGGGAGAGGATACTGGACTGGCAAAAAACAACAAATGTTCACCACATGCATTTTTGTTTTATCAAGGGAAAAAAAGTTTTCTCTCCAAGTTAGTCCATCTGATCTAGCGTTGCTGACATCTTTCTGCACAGGGGTTCAAATACTACCCAGTTCTATTTCTTAGGTATTGGCACACGTTATTATTGAAACCTTAGTAACAATTTTAGAAGTTGTCGCTGTTCATTGTAAGTCGTTTTAGAATTTTACAATGAGTTATTTAATAGAAAGGCAGCTTATTTTAAGTAGACACTACCTTGCTCATCTCACTTCTTAGGATGATCACATAAACACCTTTTTTTTTGTATATAAATGCATCTAATTTATATTATGCAATCCATGCACAACACTAGCATCAAACATTGTGAAAAATTCATGTTCTTTTTCACCTTAAGAAATGTGAGATGTTTTATTGTTTGCCTCAGGGGACGTTGAATCCATTCAATTTTTACTTTATTTAATTCACTAATGCTCAATTATTATTTTAATCATAACCTGAGTTTGCCTTACCTTATTTTCTCCCTAGTATTCAGTGATGTGGAGAGAGGTAAAGAAGATGTCAGATGTTAAATATAATTAATGTTAAAAACAGATCTGATGAATCAGGGTGTTACTTCTGAAGAGAATGACTCAACAAAGGCTTGCCGGTCATAATTACTAAAAATTAGTCATTCTGTGAGATCTTTTTGCTGATACTAATAGATGAAACACCTTTGAGGGAAACCCTTTTGAAAGTGCTGCAATGTGACCTCAGAGAAACATGCCTTTCCAGACATTATACTAGTTATCAATTCATTCAAGAGGATGTGAGCAAAGTTTTCTTAGAATTTAATTATCACTGAAAAGTGTATTTATGAACACACTTCTTTTCCTAGCTAAGTTCTGGGTAAGTGATCTTTGCTCTGTACTTTGCATTCCATGAATTACTTTAAGATTAAAGACTTAACCTCTGTAAATCTCAATTTTCCCGTCTGCATGATGGGGACAATATTAGTGCCTACCTCTTAGGGCTAGATTGAGTACTAACTGAAGCAAAGCATGTCAAACTTAGCATAGTACTGGACACATACCAGAAACTAAGTTACTATTAGTTCATCTAATTCTTATGAAACAATTTTGCAATGGTTTGAAGATTCCACTAATTTTCCCAGCATATTTGGGAAGTCTCTTTAATTTCATCATACCAGTGGATTTCATCTGCTTTCCAGTTTATGTTGCAACTCCTCTTCCCTACGACTGTCAAGTTCCTTTTCCAAGTTATCTTTAGTGTGCAATCGGCTAGATCCTTCCTTCTCAGCTTTTCATGAGGGAATGATCAGGCACATACCCCTCATGGCCAGGCCTGAAAGTGCCAAGAAGATAGGCCAATTCCCTTGACATTTCTCCATGTTCCTCAGGGCCACTGCTTCCCTTTTCTGCCTCATCACCTTTAGAAAAATCCTCTTTTGTTCTGACGGTTGCCAATGAAGACTGTTGTCACAGTTTGCCAGAAGATGTACTGGCATGCCCAGTGATAATGGACTCCATAGATAGGACTTGGAGTCCTCACAAATGAAATTCCCACTTACCAGGACAAAGTCATAACAGGAAAGATGGCCTCTCAAAGACTACTTTGAAAAATAATAAATTATAGAGAATCATATATTCTTAGCATATGACACATCTCATATAAAATAAAACACTGAGATATTCCTATGAACCTTTTTTCTATTAATACATTATTTGAACTATGTCTTTTTATGGTATTTATTTCCTTAAGATCTTAGACATAAACCTAAGTTTGCAGGGAAACACTCATGTCTGAAAGGAGATGTTCTTAAATTGACATTTTACATATATCAATTATCACAACTTAAGATCCCACATTTACTCAATAGTGCTTAAGGGGTCATGGAGGAAGATTTGATTGATTGTTTTTTAAGTATACAAGGGACAGGCCAGGAGCAGTGGCTCACACCTGTAATACTAGCACTTTGGGAGGCCGAAGTGGGTGGATTGCCTGAGCTCAGGAGTTCGAGACCAGCCTGGGCAGCATGGTGAAACCCCATCTCTACTTAGATACAAAAAAACTAGCCAGGCATCATGGCTCACACCTGTAGTCCTAGTCCAGCTACTCGAGAGGCTGAGGCGGGATAATTGCTTAAACTGGGAGGCAGAAGTTGTAGTGAGCTGAGATTGTACTACCGCACTTCAGCCTGGATGACAGAGTAAGACTCTGTCTCCAAAAAAAGACAGAGTGAGACTCTGTCTCCAAAAAAAAAAGTATACAAAGGACAGTTGTTTTACCCAGAAAGGAAGAAATAAGAAAGTCAATTTTTAGAAATTTGTTTAACTGGCATGTGTTGAGTTCATATAGCTTATTAGATACATTTGAACATTCTTTCATTGAGTTCTTAAAAATATATGAATTAGGTATTATTTTCATCTTCCATCTTACAGATAAGGAAACTAAGATTTAGAGAGTATAGTTCACTTGCCCAGGGTCATGGACTACTGGGAAGCAGGGATATGAATTGAATCAAACTCTTTGCAAATCTAAATTCAGTGCACTTAATTTCTGTGTCATGCCATCACACTTCCTCCCCATGAAAGCTAATTTCTCTTTTAACATTAGCTTTTATAGGTAGTTCTACTAATTATGTTTGTGAAGTTTTGTTTTGTTTTCTTTTCCTTTCACAACCGGCCACAGATCAGCATTCTCATGTTATGAATGATTTAGCTTCGGATTACTCTTCTGGAGGGAGTAGGCAAACCTCAAACTAAAGGCAGGGTTGGAATATAAAAATCTCAGCTCCTCAAGAGTCCAGAAAAACCTTCTCCCAAGAGTGCTGTGGCCTCTTGGCACCTCTCCAGGCCCAGCCTGCCTGCAGGACTTGCTTGCTCCATCTTGCCGGTTCTCAACGGAGAACTCTTTGTTTTGGACCCTGTTCTTGTATTCTGCTCAGTGGACTTGAAAATTGGAGGTTTCCTTGCTTCCTGATCCTTCCTGTGCCTGGGAAACAGACTTGGAATTCTTCTTTTCTTCTCTTCATTCAGCAAAAAGACAACCCCACCAGTTACCATTCCTTGTATTACTTCCTGGAACCCAGCCTGGGCCAACAGTTAGGCCCCCTGAGAAAAGAAGCCTAACTTCCTTTGCCTATTCCTTCCCTCAATAGATTAAGAAATGAAGAGAAAAAAACCTTCTTAAGATATACTACATAATACTAACATTTACTGTAAAAAATAAAGGCTTAACCCCTTCATTTTCATCACTTGAGAAAACTGATATAAGCTAATATCTTCAATAATTAAAAGAAAATAAACAATTTCTTTCCTGCTTCCCTCCCCTTCTGAATATTCGGCATAAATAGTTGCTTGGGTAGAATAAGTTTTCACTATTCATTGGTTTGAATGCTTGTGTATACCCCAAGGTCCCATGACCTCTGTTTTGCATAGTCAACTTCTATTTTGCTGAGGCGGAAATAGTGCATTCAGCAAAGACTGCCAGCTGTTTACCAAAATCCCTTCTCCTCTTCTTCCTGAGCACACAGCTAGACTATACCTCCCAGTCTCCATTGCAGTTCTGTGTGGCCACGTACTAGAGCTCTTGCACTACTGTGTTTTTGCATCCCCTTCTACCTTCTGACTTCCTGAGATGGAGCAGACTATATGCAGTGGACCAGGATGGCAAGGGCTCTACTGTCCTTTCACGAGAGCCCTTGCCATCCTGGTCCACTGCATATAGCAGAGCTCCCACTGACCTGGAACCCTCATCCTGGCCTGTTGTCCAAGAGATAGATGTGTTGTTCCCTGACACATGAGATGCTGAATTTGGAGGTCTATTTGTTACGATATCATAGCCTGTCCTAACTGAAACAGGGCACATGTAGTATGTAGTCCAAGTTTCTTAGCTAGTGAGAGTGCTTAGCAGAGGCTCAGTGCCTGCCCTTCACTATGACTTGAGGTATCCTACTCACGGAATGTCATCAATAACTCTTGCCAAGAGGTAAATCTTTTGAATATTGGTGGAATATGATAACACAAAGTAGATTAACCCCTAAATGTTGGTAGCAAGAAATGCAATTGAGTGTGTCTTAGAGGGCAATGGTTCTTAGCTAAAAGGTGGTTGTTTTCTAGAGTTTAACAATAAAATACCAAATTCATATTAGAAATATGAGTAATTTTACCATATGCTCTGCATATAGAAAGAACAAAAAACTCAATTCTGGAACTGTTTCACCACATGTTTCAACCAGAATTTAAAAAATAAATATATAAATAACTGTGGTCTTTAATTTATAATATTAATGATATGTAGGAATCATTTACATTTTTCAGTTTAACTCACAACATTTCAGGTAGAAAATTAGATGGTATATATATGGAAGTTTAATGATTTACACACACCCACACTTATGTATATACCAACACACAAAGTTATCACCTTATGATATATTCCTTCTATATATTTGTTTGGTCCAGACTCTAGGATGAATTTACCTTCTTAATTCTCTAAAACTATGCTATTAGACCACATATTTTTTGCATCTTAAATTGTAAAATTTCAGAACATAGAGAAAAGAAGAAAAGAAATATAAATGATATTTGAGACTACTGAATTCATGCAGAAAAATAGTCCCCCAAGGACATCAGGTCCTAATCCTTAGAATCTGTAAATATTACCTGATATAGGAAAAAGGTTTCTGTCCATAGGAACCTAAGAAAAAATAATTTTTAATTAAAAACAATTAAAACATTAACAAGGACTTTATAGGTATGATTAAGTTAAGGATATTGTGATGAAGAGGTTATCACAGCTTATTAGAATGGGCCCTAGATGCAGTCACATATATCCTTATGAGAGAGAGGCAAAGGGAACGCTGACAAAGAGGAGAAGGCAATGTGATCAGGCAGGCAGATGGGAGTGATGCAGCCACAAGCCAAGAAGTGCTGGCAATCCCATGAGCAGGAAGAGGAAAGGCCAGATTCTCCCTTAGAACTTCCAGAGGGAGCATGGCCTGACTGACTCTTGGACTCAGGCATAGTGAAACTGATTTTGGAGTTTTTGTCCCCTAGAACTGTGAGAGGATAAATTTCTGTGGTTTTAAGCCATTGAGTTTGTGGTGATTTGTTATAGCAGTCACAGGAAACTAATCCAATTCCATTTTCTAACAGCTAAGTTCAACTTTGCTAAGTTTATATCTCTGATATTTTATCCCAAGTCTTTCCGGACCTAGGTTTGTCTTCCTTTTCCTTGTCCTAGAAAAGACAAATGTCCCACCCATTGTATTATATGTTGTTGAGGGTCTTTTGTGAGCTCAAGAGAAGGAACATCTCTCTTCTCCAGCTGAGTTTGAGTCATTGAAAAACAGAGTAAGATAGATAGAGAGCAAATTATCAATTTTCTCACTGATAAAATCGATTTTGGAGGATGGCCTTACTAACACTGAATCTCAGATTTAGAGAGATTTACCTACCTTATTTCCAACACTGGACAATGTACTCTAAAATTTAGGGTCTGAAATAGCAGAGCAGAATGTGTGCTTTCTCTGTGCACATAGCTCTCTAGAGAATGAGGAGGTAAAGGAACTCAATAACATTAAATGATTCCCTCTTCTCCTGAGAACAGAGATGTCAGGACTGCTGTGCTAGTGGAAATCTTTTTACATGGAAAGAAGTGCTGGGAGTGGAGATGAAACATTTCCTATGGTTCCATCTCCATATGGACCAAGATTGACAGCTATCTGTGGGCAGAAACAGTGACGCTCTAGGCTTTACAAGCTGAGTGGAAGAAAACTTAAACCATAGATAGATGGTAAAGTCATAGCTGTTATCCTCTCAGATGTGAACTTTGGACTTGGGGCAGTGTTCAAGATCCTAAATGAGTCTGCTGCAGTCTAGTTAAGTCCTGAATATCCCCTGAATCACACATGGACCTTTGTTTTTTAGCATATCCCACTCACCTCTTCTTTTTATCTGTTAAAGGAGACTTCTGCTTTATACAATCGGGTAATAAAAGTTGTCTTTATAAATATAATTGTTAGTACGCATGTAGAAATGTAAGTTCTCACTCTTTTAGAGACAGGCACTAATAGGTTACCTACTTTTTTCCCAAAATGATTCTTACTAGAAAATTAAAAGAACATTGCATTTGGTGTTAAAAGCCTGTAACCTCAACATGAGGTCTCAATAACCCAGCTGCTATCTATTTATCTTGGTAGATTCATTTATTCTCTCTTTCCTAAGGTTATTTTAGCAACGTTGTGTTATTTGTGATAAAAATTACTTTTGTTTCCACACTGGGCCAGAATGGATTGAGTAATAACATTAACAAATACCTTGAGCTCACATCCTCACCTTTCACCCTAAATTGTTTTCCAATGCTAACTCATTGTCTCCTCAACATTCCAGTGGCTCAGTGACAAGGGGTATTATTCCCATATTTCAGAGAGAAAAAGGAAAGCATGAAAAAGTCAGAGCACACCTGTATCTAGAAATTAGAGCCTTTGATAATGCTACTATACTTTTTTTTTCCTAAGGGCATACATTGTATTAAGTATCTCTCCTGGTTATTCTGAGTGAGATTGTTGAATGTGCCTTGGGCTGCATGGAGGGAAGCATTAGTTGGAGTCCTGTGGTTGTGCTTGATGATTAAAGTGTGACATGAACATTGAAGTACCTACTGTGTGCAGGGCACAGTGCACTTCTACTCTAAATCTTTGGGAATTCCTGAAACCTTGAGGTTTGAATAAGGGTCAAAGTGGGGGCATTGACTTCCTCTCCTATCCTTGCAAGTTTGCTCAGGTAAGGAAGCATTATAAGACCAAGAAAATATGATTACGTCATTTTCAACTAAGATCCCAAACCACAGAATACTGATCATTTTCAAGGGGTTGACCATTTTCAGTTCTCCATGCAGTGCTTTCTATCATCCCAATGGGACTTCCTAAAACCGAAACCTTCTCTTTTTGGTGTTATCTAAAATTAAAAGACTTCTTAGTTTTTCAAGAGCAATTGCTGTGAACTGGAGGAATTGTGAGCCAGCAATACCAATCAGCAAAAGACATTGATGATTCACAGCATTCAATGAAGCACAAAATCTTAATATCGCAATCTCTAAAAGTACTGAAAGTTCTACCTTAACTTCATGTTTTTAATACATTGGAGTTTCTCAAAAGAAATACATTCTTACCAACTGCGTTTTTAAACAAAATATTTTCATAATATTGAGCAAGAAATTTGCTGTGAATCTTTCAAAGTTACTCATTCATTTAAAATTTACGTTAGTGAACAGGTAAAAACCCATTGATGATCTAGTAACATATTATTATTTAATTGTATTTTTTCTTTGTCTTTAAAGGTAACATACTTTACAAATACAACTTTTCATAATGATTTCCAAAGGAAGGTAATTGTTTTGTTTTGTTTTGTTTTGTTTTCAAAAGAAAAAATCCACTTTGTTTTCCTAATTTAAAATTTATCATGTATTACACTGGTTAAAAGAACATAGTTGAGTTCTAAATGCCGTAATTGCCTACAAAGTCAGGAACTGATTGGCTACATCCCAGGAAATGACAGGTGTGCATTCTTACTTGCTAATTTGTTCTAGACTGCATCTTCTTATGCAATATTCATTAAATCAATAATATTTTGGAAGAGTCATCTATGGGTCCAGTGCCATCCCACAAGCCATGGAATCTTTGAAAAGCAAGCTTCTAACTTTAGAAAGCAAGAAATACAATTGGGAAATTAGGAAACAAACAAGCAAAAAAACCCCAAGACAATAGTAAAATAATACAGGAAAGAGACCTCAGACTGTGTAAATGTCAAGGACTTCATGGAAAGTAAAGAAAGACCTTTCTCATTGATGAGTGTCTTATCTGGGAAGACTTTGTAAAGGAAGTGAATCCTGAAGACACAGTGAAATGTAGATTTCCTGTGAGGGTTATAGGCACATTTCATCCTCATTAGTTTTTTAAAATTATGTCATTAATGTGTGGACCTTATAGCCACTTTGACTATATAGAAAAATATGAAGTGAGAAAAAAACCCTAGAGATGACTAATTCCAATCTTCCTGTTCTCTCTAATATGTGTCCTGTGTATTAATATGTATACATATATTTGTGTGGTTATAACCATACCATAAATACAGTATGCATGTTTAATTATTGAATTTATATAATCAACTCCTTCTACTGATTAAACCTGTTTCTCCAAGATTGACCTCTGTGGAGAAAGCATCTTAACCATTTTCCTGCCAATCTGTAAGTTTTTCTACAACAATTAAGCTTCTTACCTAATCCATATGCTCCTTTCCTATTAGAACAGGGAGTAGTAAGTAGGAAAGAAACAGAAAACTCATATCTTTCTCATGGCTGCATGAAGCTATGTAACTGGCCACATGGAAAAATGGATGATGGAGATTAGACCTTCATTTGTTTTTCTACCATGAGTTATTTAGTGATTGCCATGGTATGTACCAGGGATGGTGCTAACCTATGGTAAAGGAACAAGACAGACATAATCCAGCTCTCAACAAACTCACAGTATAAGGGAGATATAGACATTGGAGCAGAAAATCCTAGAAAAGTGTGGTAAGTACTATGATAGAGAGTATACAGGATGTTATGGTAACCTATAATCTGGGTTTGTTCAGGAAGTCTTTTGAAGGCATTGAATGTAGTAGTGACTAAACAAAGCTGAGTGGTGACTTGAAGTTAGCTATAGGCCAAGGAGGGAAAGCATGAGTTTCAGGGAGAAATAATAGCATGAGGTTTCTCAGATTATGATACAGCAGCAACCACAATAAAGCCCTCAATATGATTGGAGCGTGGAGGCAGTGGGAGGTGCTGGAATGGGTAATGTGATTGGGGAGGTTAGAAATGGAGCAGTAAGGACCTTGTAAGCTCTATGAGGAAGACTTTAAGAACAAGGGGGAATCATTAAAATTTAAAAGGAAAGTGACATAATTAGTTTATAATTTCACTCAAAGATAGTTACCTTCTAAATTCTTGCTGTAATTAATTTATAAATGCCAATATGATGCCAAAGACTTCACTCACAATATATTACTGATTATTCACAATAACTTTTAGAGTAGATACCATCAGTATTCCAGTTATGTAGCTGGAAAACTGAACTCAGAGACGTTAAGTAATTCGCCCAAAGTCACCTAGTTAGTAAATGGTAGAGAACTCAAGGAAAGATCTATTTTACTACAAAGCTTATGTTCTTTCCGGTGGACCAGGCTGCCTTCCAATTATGTTCAGAACTAGCGGTTGAATGAAAATGCCAAAATATATTTGAAATTTAAATAGAACTGAAGGAGCTTCAAAAACAGGTGAAAAGGTGTGTCAAGCATAGGAGGTGAACAGAGCAGGGGTGAAGGGGTTGAGTGAATCAATTCCTTTTAGTAACAGACTCTACTCTATTTAGGTCTGCTTAAGTGGGTTCTTATGCTCAGGAACTTGTCAGCCAACTGATGTAATCCTCTCAGAATAGGCAAGTTTTCTTTCACAAAGGAAAGCTTCATTACATTGGTAACTCCAAATAGTCCCCTTTACTTAGATTGTTTGAGTTTCTGGGCTCACCTTAAATAGGGGAAATGAAAGTGTTCTATTATCAATAAATGATGATAGTGACTTTTTTTGCAGTAGCCTGCAATTTATATGAGAGCTTCTAAAAGATGATTAGCCACTAATTAAGTTTTAGTAAAGCATCAAAGGCAGATAGGCAGTGTAGGAGAACTTCACCAAAAGTTTTGTTATCTATCTTCCATTGCTCATTGAACCTCCTCTAGTTCAACCATATACACTTAGTATTTGAAATACCTTATTCCTGTGTTTATCTGTAAGCCAAGGATAGGTATTCATAGCAATTTTTAGTGAAATATAAATAACACACTTCAACTGTTTTGTTCACAGTTACTAAGTGTATAGCGTATGCTTACAAATTAAGGAATGCCCAGATACAATCAAAGAGTTCTCAGAGCAAGAATTGTTCTTAGAGAACATCTGGTCCAGTCCCCTATTTTGTAGATTTAGGAACTGAGATTTAAATTGACCTAGAGACCTGTTGAACATTATTCCCCATTTCTCTGGACAGTTGTTTCCACCAAATATGTTTTAATTGACCTTATACCATCAATGGTTGACAAAGCAATCTGATTTTAAAAAACCAAAACCCCATCATCTATGTTATTTATTTATTATACTAAGCTTCAAATCTCTACTTCATGGAAGCACAGATAGTGGATCAAAAATAACAAAATATAGTATCTCTTTTGTAGACAACATAAAATTTGTTTTTGCCATTTTCTTTTTTGGAGGCGTTTTGACTGTCTCAATTCTCCTATAATTGGCAGCAGCAATGAAAGCTCCAGTAAGGGAATAAGAATTGTTGAGGAAGTATTTGACAAAAATGCATTAGCTCAACGCAGAAGCATATCCAGTTATTTCAGCTCACCTGGTTTGACTGCAGAGTGTTACTTCACAGTGAGGAAATGGAGCATTTAACGTCTTGCTCACCTTCTAAGTGACCCCTTCATACCACGCCTGTGTTGGGAGACAAAAACAAACACAGAGCTGAGAATTCCCAAGGGCTGAGGGCCAGGTAATCCTCTCAAAACTACTCTAACCTGATACTCCCTGACTAAGGTGGGACTCTGGTAATCTTTGAGGAAACTCAAATCTCCCTTTCTTTTCTTCTTTGCCTTTCCTATTCATTTTGCTTAAAATAACTGTCACGCAATTCCAAATATTGCCAATGCTCTTATAATAACTCTCTCACCTACTTTCTGTTGGTAATTACTATCTAAAAAGAAAAGCAAGTGACAACCAAAGATTTTACAATGGGACAGGGACAGGGTAGTTGATCTAGGAATAATCAAACACTTTAAGTAAAAGGAATGCCTTATACAAGGAAGCATTTGACTGAGAATCGCCAAGCACCTCACAAGCACCATGATGCCTTAAAATCCAGCGTGTGAATGAGGCCTCCCAGCAGAGGCTTAAACCATCTGGTCCCTCCCACCTGGAGAAGATCACGCCAACGTTGGCCCACTTTTTTGTGCCGGGAACAAGAGGCACTCCAGTCTTTAAGCGAATCCACAACTCTTAGCACTTAATTAAATAGGAGGACTTTGTGGCTCCAGATTGAATGTAACTATCAGGGAGAGCCTAAACTTCTTGGCCCTGGTTTCTCAGAATGACCAATGAGATGTTAATTTTTCCATTTTTTCTGAATTTGTTCGGTGAGTGACTTTCTGGGGTATCTATAGCAGCGAGACATCTCCATGGTCTTTGGGAAGGGAGAAATTCTTTCTACTCTCTAAGATTCTATCAAAAACAATCTCACACTCAGTCTACTTAACCAGGAAATGTTGTCATCAAACACAGTGGGCATGTATACCATGATGCCCTGGCATGCTCTAGGGACTGATAAATCCAGGAGTATTGCAGAACCTGAGAAAACCACATGCATTTGAACTCTAGCTCCACTACTTACTAGCTGTATAACCTTTGGTGAGTTACTTTTCTAGCTTCAGTTTCCTCATCTATGTAATAAGCATTAGGGTATTTATCTTATAAGGGTTTATAAAAACCAAATGAATTAATATATAGAAAGTACTTAGAGCAATGCTGGGCACATAGCAAGTACTCAAAAAATGTTGGCTCTTATCATTTTAAACATGTGATCAGCCCCAGATGAACACTGAGGAGCAGAAGAATGAATGAACTATTTCTGATCATAAAGCAAATCACTTAAAATTTAGACATCAAAGGTATTCTTCACAGCTACATTTTAAAGAACTCCAAGGGACGCATCACTTGTTTTGTGCAAATGGTGCACCTAGAGCTCTGTGGCGTAATGATCCTGGTGTGCTTGTACTTGCTCTCTGTGGTTCCCTAGCATTTTGGTTTTTGCTGTTGTTGTTTTTGGGATTTTTGGGGGGAGGGTTTTTTTTTTCCTCTTTCTCCTCCACAAATAATGAATATTTTTACGGTTATGCTCTGTATTGATTTCTTCTGTCACCAGTGACTAGAGTACAATTTATCCTAGGATATTTGAAAATAAGAACAAGTATGTTCTTCTCTGGCTGCTTACTCCCAGACCTAAGCCTCCTGTGTGGTAAGATGTGCAGCAAATTAACATATGAACCCAAGTGGTTAAGTCCCTCCAGAATACGATGGAAAACTTCTTTAAGTTGCTGTTATTGCTGCTGCTGCTAAACCTGGATAGAAGTTGCCAATCTTTTAAAACAAGCTTCTTGGTGTTATTTTTAAATAAACACATGGATAGATTTGGAAAACCAAACCTACCCACAATTATTGAGCATGTACTGTATGCAAAGAATTATATAGATATGAAATTACAAGAGAGGCATTCTTCAGAGAGAAACTGAATTATGCTAAGTGTAAGTAAGCATTCACACTTTTAAATTTTTTCTTCCAAGAGATTCTTAAGTACACTTTGCTCAGAAAATGAAAGAATATTCCTTTAAAGAAATAGAAATCCACTTCAGTTGAAATTGGGGCCCACTTCTGTGAAAACACCCAAATTCTCTCATATATCAAAGACTTGTTTATTCCAGGGGAAAAAAAAAAAAAAAAAAGCCCTGATATGAAATACTGAGGCTAAAGAAACCCCTTGATTTTCTTCACAATCTCAGCCTGCAAAAGTTTAGAGACAAAAAGTCTGCCAAAAGGACCCATTCCTGACTGGAGTTTTCTGAGCTCTTGCAATTGTAACATCAACCATGTCTTCTGCCTCCTGTGGGGAAAACTTCTGCCAAAAGCATCCCTGTTTGCTGCCTGTCTGTGCTCTACACAGCCCTTCCCTTAGTCTTTTGTTACTTGGCCAAGTTAAGACAAAGCTAGGTAACACATTCAGGTGCCAAACACTTTTCAGAAGGTTCCATACATATTCAGTCATGTAATCCATCCAAAAACTTTTTAAAGTGTGTTCTACTATTTCCAAGTGAGAAAACTGAGGCACCCAGAGATGAAGGCAGTTGCTCAGAATTGTACAAATGGAAGCACAGAATCAGGATTCAGACATAGGCCATCCAGCTGCAGAGCTTCCAGTCTCTCAACCCTCCTTTCTACACTGCTCCAAGGCAGTGAGTGCTCTCCATGTGGGTAATAGATTCACCCTTGGGGCAAGCTTTCTTATTCTGATTTTCTCATCAAATTCAACAAAGTCCAAAAAATTTTACAATAGAGAAACTCCCCTTAATCATGCACCTGAATTTGCTGACTAACTTTTCACAAAGCTGGTCTCTAAGTGACATTGCCTCTGAGAGAGAAGCAGCCCTGATTGGCCTTGGGCAAAATTGTGACGTGGATGAAATTCTGTCTGTAAAGAAGTGGCCCCAGAATCCTGCTGTTTAGGGAAAACCCATTACATTTAGCAATTGCTTGGGAACAAAAGTGAGAACCAGAGGAGGCTTTATGGTTCTGCTTAAGAAAGTCAAAAGTAGTTGTTTGCTTATGAGAAGCATATGTTTGCTTATGAGAAGAGGCGAGAATAGGATGAGACTGTGTAAAAACGAAACCAACAACTAGAAACAGTAACATAGTATAACAGTCTGGGAAGTACATGGCCAAAAGGGCACGTGAAAATGCTGCCATGATTTCAGGGATGCAGTGGGGCAAGGGAGAGGAGGTTATCTACATACAATATAGGATATTTTCAGTATTTAAGAATGGGGCTTCTTAGGTTTGATTTGAAGGTGTTTGCATTGCTTCGAGGTAAACCCTATTAAGCCACTCCCCCAACTGCACTCCTACGCTGGGACCCATCCATGCATCTGTTATGATGGAAGGAGGCGTTAGTGGAAATCTGGGAAGGGTTGGTATCATCATTGTGTCCAGCAGCAGGGAAGCAGGAACCCAAACAGAGGGAGCTCCTGGGAGCTTTTGCCCAGGGGAGTTTGCAGAAATCACAGCAATGGCTCTGAATCTACATAAGTCTTGGAATTAGGGCATTTTGCACAACATCACCTACTGAAATTCAAGGAGCAGGGTGGCCCTAGCCATCATAGAGATGAAATGTCTCCTAAGCTGAGTACACTCCCTCTCCCTAAGAACCCAGAGTTGTCATGGAGCCTCTTATTTAGTGCCCTTGAAAAAGCTTTACAACTTTCTTGACTGAATGGGAAATGGATTCCTTGTCTGTTTTTCATATTCTATAGTCCCTTGACTTCTTATCATAGTTACTTCTATTTCTTCGTCACTGATAAAAAGAGAGCTGTCACTTTCATTGCTAAGGCTTTCTTCAGAATCTTTCATTTTTTTTTTTTTTTCTTGGAAATGACCTCAGGCTCCTTGCGGACAAACACTGAAACCAAATAGTCATGTTATCACTGTGTTCCTAACCCTAGAGCCCTAGAGACACTTAGCATGGGTGTGGGTTTGCATAACGGGAAACTAGTGTTGACCCGATACAAATGCTAATTTAATGTTTAAAAAATTCAGGCATAATGCTTCAATGATGCCAAGGTAGGGGTGTGTGTGTGTGTGTGTGTGTGTGTGTGTGTGTGTGTGTCTCAATCACCTAAACGTATTTGATGGGGGTACAAACTTCAAG
The DNA here is from genome assembly GCF_047675955.1 of Chlorocebus sabaeus. Taxonomy (NCBI): domain Eukaryota; kingdom Metazoa; phylum Chordata; class Mammalia; order Primates; family Cercopithecidae; genus Chlorocebus; species Chlorocebus sabaeus. The sequence continues at coordinate 100,342,031 of NC_132913.1, read as the reverse complement.
ACAAATGCAGAAAGAAGCAAAGGTTTGCATGAATGAATAGGGAGAATGGGTCCCTCTCCCAGGAAGGTTAGTGACTCACTGTGTGACAATACGTAAGTCATCTAGTCTCCATGTTCTATCCTCTACCTTTAAAATGAAGACTGCAACACTTGAGAATGTGAGCACTCAAACAGAGTATCTCCAAGGTACATGAGACTCACTCAGTTACTCAAGTGTATGCATCCTTGGAAGGAAAGATTTGAGTTGTGGGAAGAAAAATGTCTATGTACGCAAGCCTTTCAAGACTTTATGATACTATGATGATATCTGAGAAAGTGGAGGCAAAATCATACTTACCGGAAAAACTAAAAAGAGAAACTCAAAGTACATGGAAACAGGGAGAGAGTGGAATTGGGGGAAGGTGTAGAGAAAATGAAAAAAAAAAATCCTAATATTCACCAAGGGAAGTAACATGAACTTTGTATACTTTTATTTTTATTTTTTTTTTCAAGAGAACTGTTCAACGACATTCCAGCATCTGCTGCCTAAATTCATTTCTAGTTCATATCTTTAGACACCTGTGCAGTTGCAACAGTTTAGCATTCAAAGGACTTGGACTGGCAGATAAACATGTGATAAACACAGATAAAACACCTCACTGTCCGTCCATCTTTTTATCGTTGGCAGGTGCTCTTGAAACAGAATATGTAAAAGAAAAGAAAAAATAATCAAACCAACTATTTCTTTTTGCCCTTTTGAATATATTGTAGGAAATAGAAGTTTCTGACGTTAGTCCACTCTGATTCAATTAAACAAATACCTTCTGCTTGCTCACCACCAAAATGAGGAAGCTGCTTGCCCACAAATTCTCTAAAGGAAGATTCAGAAGAAAAAGGAATTGCAGTTAATCCTTTCCCAGGTCACACCTAAAATAGGTCTCTGCTAATAGGGAAGTTAGTTGTGTTTAAAATATAAATATACATTTTAGAGTATGTCGAATGAATCATTGATGAAAGAGTAGAGTCAGAACTTCAAGTCCCCATTAAAGGGGCTGGAAAATTTAAGTACAGTATAGTATTTTCCAAACTATGTCTTAAGGTCTGAGAACTTCTATTAGATATTCCCAGAAAAAAAATAAATCTATTAAGAGTGTTCCTTTGGTTAAGTAATTCTGGGGAAGACTGAGTAAAGAAATTATTGCTTTCTGCAAAATTTGGCAAATGTATATTATGAGTTTCTGAGAGAGAGATGTATATAGAAAGTAGCAACTCTCAAACGTGAAACTATTTTGGCAATGCCAAATAATATATCATGTTTTGAGGAAAGCAGGCTGGAAAATGCTGGCATGGAACAAAATTGTACTTGAAGCTTAGTCTAAGTTTTCTGGGTAGATTATACAATATCAGTAAATAAACATTTTGATATCATACCTGATCCGCACTAGCCTTCCCATTTTATTTACTTCTAGTTGTGTGCTGATTTACTATTTATGCTGAGACATCCAGACTTGACACTCGAATCTGAACGTTAATGTCTCTTCTGATGTGCAGTGATGGGCAGTAAAACCAAAGAAAAAGATCCAAGTATCACTTAACAGAGGAGGGCAGTCACTGAGCGCTGAAAGCAGTGGCAATAAATCGCAGCTCCATACAAAGTTAGAAAGTGTCCTTTTGTGTTTAAATGGACACATGGTGTTTGAGAAAAGTCACATCATTTTTTCCTCTCAAAGTGTTTACATTTAGAAAAACATGCTTTGTTTTCTCAATGCAAAATCTCAATTGTTTTCCAACTAGCCTTGTCCTCCTTACCCCTTCTCAATGTGGAGTCCTGTTTTTCTCTACTCCTGCGTGTCAGCTCCATTGTCCTTTTTTTGGGTGTGGATCTTATACCGATTCTGGTAGAAGGAGAACTTTAGCAAAAACAGAGAATCATGTAGTTTGATACTGCCTGCTTGTTAAATCCTTGCTGTAATAACATTCTGTTCCTACCTGGTTAAGGTATATCGGAATTTGTCACATGAAAGCAAAGCTCCATATCAGCAATAGATGACATTAGAAGAAAGCCATTTGAAGTGACACAGAGACTGTAGTTTAATAGCTGTAATTATTGCCACTGATGGGAATAATGGGGAAAGATATTCATATGTCAAGCAACAGATATTGAAAGAGCCTGAGTCAATCATCTTACATAACTATCCTTAAAAATTGTATAAGGACGGGAAGAAGATAATAAGCAAAGCGTAAGAAAGGAAATGGAGATGTTTTCCCTTAATTATGGTATCCAGAATATGAGGGAAACAGAACAATTGTATCTTGGGGCAGGAAGACTGCAAATGAAAGGAGCTCTTTTATCTTTTTAGTCATATATTCCAGGACCAAAATTCAGGGAGAAAGTGTATTCCCACCGTATGGATCTTTTTCCTTCTGTTGACTCTTGTCTTCCCTGACAACCACGCAGAAAGCACTCTGGCATGGGCGGGTGATACAGGCTGCATAATGCAGCCTATCAGTCATGTAGAACACACCCCACGGCGATCACAATTCTGATTCAAGGCGGGATAAAAAGAGTTCAGTGCACAATGTGGTGTTTAGGGAGGTGATCTGGAAGCATTAACCATACAACTTTGGCAGAAACTGCTTTGTGAATGTGTCAGTGATATCTCAAGTACATGAAAAACCAGCTTTACTGTCCCTTGATACAAGATTAATTTTTTTTTATTTCCAGAGCATTTACCATTGTATGGTAGACAAATATTATCCCTGTTTTTCAGCTGCAGAAACTGGAATGCTAAAAGGTTAGGCAACATTTACAAAGTTACACAGTGAGTCATTTCTTGAATCAGGAAATAAACTGAAGGCCATGATTCCCTTTTCCCTGATTTTGCTGGCCCCCAAGTGTCATTTAACATTATTTACAGAAGTGTTTTTCTTTATTGTCTTGCAGTGAGCTCTGAGAAGATTTTCTAAGACCTAAAAATCATGAAATGCAACATATTCTAGGGAGCTTAAAAATTCAGTCAATAACATTAATTTGTCCGACCCGTTTTATTAGCACTGATTGTGTATAGGAGCCAGAACTTTCCAGTCTTAGTTTTAAATCTACCCATGATTTTAAAATATACACATGACATCTCTTTGCCTTCAGTAAAACAGGAGTAATTATTCCTACTACAGATTTCATAAGAAAATTATGTGATTATATTACATGATATGCTTTGGGTTGAACAAGTAGAATTAACTGAATATAATTTTTTAAAATGAGCACATCACTCTTTCTTTACTAGTACAACTTTGGTAAGTTTCTTGCAGTTGGAAACCATCATTCTTAGCAAACTATCACAAGAACAGAAAACCAAACACCGCATGTTCTCACTCATAGGTGGGAACTGAACAATGAGATCACTTGGACTCGGGAAGGGGAACATCACACACCGGGGCCTATCATGGGGAGGGGGGAGGGGGGGAGGGATTGCATTGGGAGTTATACCTGATGTAAATGACGAGTTGATGGGTGCAGCACACCAACATGGCACAAGTATACATATGTAGGAAACCTGCACGTTGTGCACATGTACCCTACAACTTGAAGTTTAATAATAATAAATAAATTTAAAAAAAAAAAAAGTTTTTAAAAAATATTATCTAATTTTAGCTTATGCGTTTGTAGTTGTCAAAATATAAAACAGCCCTTCTGGAGGTATTTTGTTATGGCACAGTCAATATATTGTCATAGTCAGCCCTTGTGCCAGCCACTCTGATACTCTTCCTATGGGGGATTAAGCCTGACCAAAGAACCGAACTCTATTTCTCCAAATATCCTGGGTGTTGCTCATTAGTTTTTCTCCCCTTGATACTATATTTACGCCCCATCTCTAACTATACACCGTTTAAAACTATGGCTAAAACATAGTTTGGGTTAAGGAACCCAAATTGAGGTTCCTTAGTACAACTGAACTGTGCTTTTTATAGGCTGCTGCTTTTAAAATGACTTTATGGAATGATTAAAAAAAAAAAAAAAAAAAAAACAGCAAGGATGCAAATATAGGAAGACAGAAAGAATAACAGAAGTCTAGTTTATACACTGCAGATTTCTGATTTAACTACTCCTGAGTAGAACTCTGCCCTGATAAAATCTGCCTTTCTTACTCCAAATGCTGTTTTGAAGAGTATAGTACAGGCCTTGCATGCCTCCTCTATTTTCCTGGACTTTTTGCATTCTAGTTTCTAGCCTTCTTCCACCTGGGAGATGCCATCAAATGAACCATCCCAGAGAGGCTTCCTCCAGAACGTCCTGACACTTTGTCTCCCTTAATACTTAGCAAAGGCCTGACCAGATGCGGTGGCTCACGCCTGTAATCCCAGCACTTTGGGAGGCTGAGACAGGCAGATCACGAGGTCAGGAGATCGAGACCTTCCTGGCTAACATGGTGAAACCCTATCTCTACTAAAAATACAAAAAATTTAGCCAGGCATGATGGTGGGTGCCTGTAGTTCCAGCTACTCGGGAGGCTGAGGCAGGTGAGTGGCTTGAACCCAGGAGGCAGAGCTTGCAGTGAGCCGAGATCACGCCACTGCACTCCAGCCTGGGTGACAGAGCCAGACTCCATCTCAAAAAAAAAAAAAAAAAAAAAAATTAGTTAGTGAAGGCCTCTGGGAGATTTCTGTCTGCTTTGGTTGTGCTAAAGAGAAACAAGAGGTTGTAACTGTCTTTGAGTCAATTAAGGAGAACAGCAAGACTGGAGGACCCCTCACAATGCTAGCACTGGTAGTGAAAGTGTGACAGCCCCACAGAGAGATAAAATTGGGGGAAATGCCAAAGCAGCTTGATTTTGCACCTATCTTACCACCAAACTTTTTCTTTCATGACTAAATTTTGAGTTTCTAGATTTGGTTTTAGTAAAGAAAAAGGTTGTCTTTGTAAGTTGCTATCAGTATCTTCATTTTACAGATTAACAGAGACAGAAAAGCTCAGAAAGGTAAACAACTCATTCTCGGTTATATAAGCATGAATTGGTAAAGCTGGAATTTGGATGCATCTACCTTTAAAGGGCACACTCTGCTCTCTGTGGCATGAAGTTGTGATGTCATCAGATAAGTCATGAGCCCCACGTGGAGCATTGCAGAGTAGTGGTATGTGGGCAGGTGGGCGCAGCCACCAACTAACTTCCCAGGACTTCTGAGCAAACCCCTTTCCTCTGAGCTTTATGTTAAGAAATATTGTTAGTGGCACCCTGTCGATAGTAAGAAATAATTATTAGTGCTAATTAAAAAGTCTCTCTAACTAGGAGAAAGTTTTTTTAAAAAAAGGAATTAAAAATCATCATAAGAAAAGGATATGGTGAGCATAATACATATGGTAATAATATAGTATTTCATTGTTAAAGAAACCCTACGTATTAATGTCTTCTAAACTTTCCATCTGATCCTTTCTGAAGATGATGAAAATATCAAATATGAAATATATAATCAATTCTCATCATTTGTAATTTTTATATCCTATAAAATTGCTGCAAATACTAAACCATTCCTCCTAAGGGAAATACAGGGTCAGATTCGTCTGTGCCTTGTCACAATTTCATTAACCGATGAATACATACCCTTCCTTTATATGTGTTTCTGTTTAAGGACACATTTAATATTATTGTTGATTCATTAACATTGAACTTACAGCCGACAACACTGTAATTTATGAGTGATTGAAACTTATCTAATATATGTATTTTCTCCCTAAGGCACATCACAGCCTTAGGAACTCTAGACAGCACTTCAGTGCTGTGCTTAGGGTTCATTTTAAACTGTGAAACACCACAAAAAGCACAAAAATGCAGAAACGAGTGGCAATAAATAGACTGAGAAAAGGCCACTTGTTTATAATACGAGAGCTGAACCAGGAAGGCAGAGCATGGTTTTGTTCTACCTCAGCTGGGACGTGATCAAATTTGTCCCTGTTCTATGCATGTTCGTGAAAGTACACAAAACACTGCTAGTATTGATTCTGGGGTTACAAATAAATTTTTGTGAGTAGGTGAATTCACAAACACAGAACCTGCAAATAATGAGAATCAGTTATAAATAAAATAAACAAGTTGAAATGAGTTTTAATCCTGTGGCTACTTTACTTTCATATACACATTGACAAATTAGTGAACTTAATCTTTTTTTTTTTTTTTCAACATTTATTTTAGATTCTGGGAGTGCATATGCAGGTTTGTTACAAAGGTATATTGTGTAATGCTGAGGTTTGCAGTGTAATTGAACCCGTCACCCAGGAAGTGAGTGTAGCACCCAGTAGGCAGTTTTTCAATCCTTCCTCTCCGCTCTTGTGTTCCCCAGTTTCTGTTGTTCCTGTCTTTCTGTCCTTGTGTACACAATGTTTAGCTCCCACTTATAAGCAGGAACATGTGGTATTTGGTTTTGTTTCCACATTAGTTCACTTAGGATAATGGCCTCCAGCTGCATCCATGTTACTGCAAAGAACATGATTTTGATCTTTTTTTTAGTGGCTCTGCATAGTATTCTATGGTGTATATGTGCCACATTTTCTTTATCCATTCTACCATTGATGGGACCTGGGTTGATTCCATGTCTTCGCTTTTGTGCATAGTGCTGCGATGAACATATGGGTGCGTGTGTCTTTGTGGCAGAATGATTTATTTTTCTTTGGGCATATACCCAGTAGTGGGATTGCTGGGTTGAATGGTAGTTCAGCTCTTAATTCTTTGAGAAAATCTCTGAACTGCTGTCTACAGTGGCTGAACGAATTTATATCCCCACTAGCAGTGTATAAGCATTCCCTTCTCTCCACAGCCCTGCCAATGTCTGTTATTTTTTGACTTTTAAGAAAAGCCATTCTAACTGGCGTGAGATGGTATCTCATTGTGGGTTTCGATTTGCATTTCTCTGGTGAGGACTACACCAGGAAGTCTGTTGACCAGTTCTTACCATAATTATCAACCTTGCTTCAGTCTATGCCATTTGAAAGCTGATGATGCATCTTTGACTAAAGTTCTAAGGATAAACCAATTCAAGTATAATAGATTTAAAAATTATTATGTCTCAAAATTAAATCACTCAAAGGGATAACAACATAAAATAAATGTTAGTGATAACATGATCGTAGGGCCTGAATTGAAAAAGGGAAAGAATTGGAAGATGGCTTTGCATGTATGCCAGACTTTCATTTCAACATAACTGTTGCTGTAATATCCTCCCACTATCTTTTTCATACCAAGTGCTATAATCCCACTCAGTCCACATGATGCTCTGTGCTATTAAGTGAAGTGACAGAAAAATAAGTGACAGAACAGCAGGGTTATATCACCCAGTGCCTTGGAATTCATACCTAGAAAACAAGTAGTACAAATCACATAATGGAGAAGTCACTGTCACTGATTAGTGATAAATGGTGGTCTTCACAGTATGTTTTTATTATTAGCAGCTTGTTTTTACATCAAAAGTCTATGCAAAATGAACAGTGCCACAAATTATACACTTTGGTTCTCTTAGATATTCTATGGATTATAACATGCTTGTTTTATTTTGTAGGGTTTTGGTATAAGTTTTAAAAGGTATTAATATGAGTGTGTGTTGAGGGGTTGGGGAATGGTAATGATAAAATTGAAATTGTTGTATAGTTCCAGCATGATTGCCATGTATGTGAAGAACGTTTGAAACGGTTCAGATTAGTACTGGGATTGTGATCGACTTTGAGTTGATTCAGGTCTAGTAGAAATCCAGTTATTTTCAAGCTTGTGAAATGTGAAGTTCAAGAAAATTGAATCCATGTATAGCAAAACCATTTTTCTCACAATTTTTTAACCAATGAACATTGTGTGGGAAATTGATTCCATATGTTTTCAAGTCATTTATGCAACTTGAATAATTAAAATATTCATTGGTAAGAGCTGCCTGATGTCTTTAAAGTCAGGAAATTGTCTTATGCCAAAAGTAGACAAACTCAAACACTAAAAGGTCAAGCTAAGTTTGAAATTTCACAACATCCCAAAATGTAATAATTCTAAAAAAATTTAAGTGTTTGCTAATCCCTCATGCTTATTATCACATGGTAGAAAAATAATAAATTCCTTTATCTTCACACTGTTTATTGTTCCTTTTTTACATTTGAAAAATCTTTGCCTATGTGTCTTTCTCTTGCTAAAGTTACCTCCAAATTATGTTGGGGAAAAGTCTGGACTATTAATGACATTGGCAACAAAATCTTGTCATCTCTTTTTGTAAAAAGTAATAACATTAATAAATGCTTCCAGTTCTTTTCTAATTAAAAATAAAGCATAATTATGAAGATACATTTTGCTTCAATTACATCTAAATATTTCTAAGAGTTGTGATTATTATTCCCATTTTTTTAGATGTAGAAATCAAGATCCTGATAGAATAGACAGCCTGGGAAACCACATCTTAACTAAATAAGTTAAACTTTGCCTGAAATACTTTAGAAATACTTAATAAGAAGCATGCACAAAGGCTATAACTGATATATTTGGCCCTAATGAAATACTCAAGATTAATCTGTTTACTTCTGTGTAAGAGAATGAGATGAAGAAAATGTGAAAATAAGGAATGCTGAAAATGCTACTGTGTTTATAGCATAAGGATGACAAAATTTGGAGCTGAAAGATCTACTTTCAAATTCAGACTCTTGTATTTATTAGCTCTATGAGCTTGGGCAAGTCGCTCGATCTCTGAGTCTCTATTCCCTCATCCCTTTAGTGGGAATAATGACACCTTATAGATTTGTGAGAATAAAGTAAGATGTTATTATATGAGCATTTCATAAATTAAAAAGTACTACATATGTAAATAATAATAATCACAATAATATGGAAATATAGGGGTAGTCCCTACCTATCATGCAATCAGAAAAATTTAAATTTGACCCATGTTATTTATTTTGTTTCATACTATAGATTTAATTTTCCCTCATCCTTATTGTGAAATAGAATCTTACGACAACATAACATGTAACTTATTTCAAAAAATTATTGTGAAAAACTATAAAAAAACTACTTATTTTCCCATCTTTGCATCATTTTTACAAGAAGAGCCCTTTCTTGCTTTGTTTGTTCTAAATTTAAAGGCTCTTTAATGCCTTGGAAAATTAATCAATTTAATTTAACATGGACATTTAATTTAAGATGGACAATGGCGTTTCAAATAAGACGTTCTTTCAGGAAAAAGAGGATCAGAGGGCCTGGGGCCCAGGGTCTGGGTGGCTGGTGGGGGCGGAGAAAGAAAACAAGTCATTCAGTTAGAAATGAGCTGATACCTGCCAGAACAAAACATGGAAGTCACCCATTGCTGTGCATATTGTGTTCATACTGTAATTAAAAATGGATTAAAGAGAGCTAGAGCATAGCACCTCTGATTGCTGTTCGCTCGCCTTTGCACTCAAGAACGAGAAAGCCATGGTGTTAAATTTAGCCAGTGGCACTCAACTAAGCCCAAGCTGTCTAGCCTGGCCTGTGGGCTAGCAGTGCTTTAACAAAGGATGGACAGTTAGTTTTCCTCTCTGAGTTGTTTCTAGTAAAATAGCAAAAAATAAAAATAAAAAAAATAAAAAATAAAAAGTTGATTTTATTTTTTAAGCCGGAAATGCCATGTATAACTAAGGAACATGAGACATTCTCTTCTCTCTCCTTCTCTTAATGTGATTCCTTGAGCTTTAGAATTGGTAATTCTGAATATATTGGGCCTTTTTATCTGCTTTATTGAGATTTCAGATCTGACATTTTCAGTCTCTCAAAGAACATATGACTCTGTACAGGGGCTTTGCTAACCTGTAAATCCTGGGGAATTTAAAACCTGTTTTGTTTTTTGTTTTATTTTCAGTCTATGAGGTGCTAGTTACCTACCCTTTTCCCTGAATAAGGAAGCTGCTTCTCTGTTCTTTGCCCTTTCCCTCTCCTCCTTTCAAAATGAGTTTCACTGTGTTTACCCAGAAATGGGGCTTTGTGGCACTTAAAAGATTCCAAAGTGGCAGAGGCTAACGTACCAGTAGAGCTGGATTCCAGCTTTCCATGGTAACACCCAGCTTCCCTTCTCTAACCACCTCCTTCTAGTCCAACCAGACAATTCTAATCCTACCTCTGTGGTTGCTCTGAAAAGGCATCCAGTTTGGTTATCAGAAAAGATCTTTCTTAAACAAATATTTACCAGCATCTGTTTTACTTTTTGGAGGAGTGGGTAAAGGAAGGGCTTGATTCTCTTAATCCTTTTGGATCACACATTGTGTAGATGATGATAGAATGTAGTCAAGTGTACCTAGCACTGGAGCCCGACCTGCAAGGAGAATGACACTTTATTGCCTCAATGATCACAAACCTTAAGTGGCTTGATTGGCTACTCATCTCCTGGGTGACTATTATTCCTATTGCCTTCCACTACAAGTCCCTTCCTCCACATGGCAGAAATCCAGGAACATTCCATGAGAGTTACAATATTTTCCTTTAATGGGCCTTACCTTTTTCTTGGTTCCATGAACCCTTTAAATGTCAAAGTGATTCACATGGGAGGAACTGATCCTACACTCTTCATTGAAATGCTTAAGGATGTAAGATGTTTTCGCTCATGAAATGGTGTGATGCTTATCTTTTTGCTAATAATGCACTGCAGGTTTGTCATCCTGACATTATCAGTCTGCATGTAGCCAGGAAGTCTGTTGGATAAAAAGGCACAAGGAATGTACAGTATTTGGGGGAAAATATTTTCTGGAGCCCTCACTTTTCCTACCTGCTTTAGGACCCCCTAACTCCTGTGAAGATTATCCCAAGAAAGGATTGGTTCTCCATGTCCTTATGTTGTTGGATATTTCATTTTTATTAGCCACGTCTTAGTTTGAGGATGGTTGGCATCAGTGGTAACCCAAATTAATTTGTCTTCCATGTAATCTGACTGTATTTCCCACAAATGTTAATAGATGAAAGTTTATTCTTTCAAGTTGTTCATTTACCTCATATTTATTCTGAATTAGATTTCAAGATGCCCCTTTTACAAAAGAACAAGTCAGAAAAAGAAGAGTGAGATATTAAAATCTCAAGAAAGAACACACGACGTATTTTAAAATTCATTCACAACAATGTATTGAGAGCCTTTTCTGCTATAGTTGGACTCTAGCAGGGACCAATTCCTCCATTAGGACCTAGATCCTATCCACTTCTGCCAACTCAGAGATATCACTGTGGTGGTTTTTTTCTGTCCTGTCCACCTCATCAATTGTTTCACCTCTTCTGAATCTTTCTCATCTGCATACAAATGCGCTGGTATACTCCCATCTTAGAAAACCCTCTTTTGACCTGACTCACCCTAGCTACTTCTTCATTCCTCCTTCCCTTTTTTAGACAAAGTCCTTGGAAGTGTTGAGTCCGCTTACAGTCTCTAAATTCTTTATTTTCTCTTGAACTTACTCCAATAAGGCCCTCAGCATGCCAATGAAATGACTACTCTTGTCAAAGTCATGAATGAGCCTCGCAACACCACATACAATGGTCAGTTCTCCATCCTCATGTTCCTTAACCTGTAGTAGCATTTAACACTATCATATCTAAAATTTATCTAAGTTGACATTACAGTGCACTATTTCTAGGATCCACAACTTCAATTTTCTCTTATTGGCTGATGACCTTCAAGTTTGCTTCTTGAATCCAGACCTGATATTTGTCGGAGGCATGGATGAATGATGAATGAATTTCCTTTACTACACTTTATCTTAGGTGTTCTAACAATAATATTATTAAATGGAAAGCTCATTTTAATACCTGCAGAAGTACTGTCACAACTTTACTGATAAGACTCTGAAATGTGGTCTTCTTTTTCCAAGGGAAGTTATTTTAGTAACAATCATAAAGCACTACAGCTTTATCCTTATGGTTTTGTTTTTGTTTTTGTTTTTGTTTTTGAGACGGAGTCTCGCTCTGTGGCCCACGTTGGAGTGCAGTGGCGCGATCTCGGCTTACCGCAAGCTCCGCCTCCCGGGTTCACGCCCCAGTAGCTAGGACTACAGGCGCCCACCACCGCGCCCGGCTAATTTTTTATATTTTTAGTAGAGACAGGGTTTCACCGTGTTAACCAGGATGATCTCGATCTCCTGACCTCGTGATCCACCCGCCTCGGCCTCCCAAAGTGCTGGGATTACAGGCGTGAGCCACCCGCCCGGCCTATCCTTACGTTTTATAAACAGTGAAAGTTGTACATGTATAGATAGTCTGTCATGCCAATTCTGTGATTTTTTTCAGTCTAGAAAAGAATTAACTTTGATGCTAATCCTCACTAATAATTAATTGGAATCTGATCTGTGGTCTCGTAAAAGCATCATGGATAAAATATGATTTTCATGGGCTTGTCTTCCAGCTTGGCCCCTGCCTCTATCGTGCATTCATCCTGCTCTGGGCCCAGCTCTGAGTCCCTATGATTGACCTGTATTCTCACAACCAGGAAGCACAATGCCCAGCAGGTTTCTAGCCTGTCTGATCCTGTCCCAAAGCTTGGTAACCAAGTCCTGTTTTACTGATTGTGGTCTACTTAATTCCATGCTTCCTGGTTCTTGACCTTGGCTACAAACTGGCTTATGAAATATTCCTGATAGAAGTGAACTTCCTGTAATAAGAGGACCCTTACAGTAAGATTTTAATTTCCTTACTAATGCAGGAATGAAACTGTTGATCAGAGTTGCAGTATTGATTCTTCCTGTGGCCATGGATACACATATGGGTAAGAAATACAGTTTCTTATGTATTTTATTATAACTCCCTCACCACCACCTTTACCATGTGGAACTCACAGTAGCCTAGAATGATTTAGATTGGCATGGATAATCCCAGCATTATAGAGGAGTTTTTATCTGTGTTGTAATGTGCTTTTTTCTTGATTAAGAATGAGACAGCAGGAAGGGTATGAGTAGGGATATGAGGGAAGGAATTTATATTACTCTGTATGGGGCAATTGAGCTAAGCTATAAGGATGTAAAGGCATAAGAATGACACAGTGGACTTTGGGGACTCAAGGAGAAAGGGTGGGAAGGGGGTGAGAGAACAAAGACTACAAATAGGGTGCAGCCTCTATTGCTTGGGTGATGGGGGCACCAAAATCTTACAAATCAACACGAAAGAACTTACTCATGTAACAAAACACCACTTGTTCCCCAATAACCTATGAAAATAAAAAATAAAATAAAATAATGTAGTTTGATGTGACAATCACTTTTTACAAATGTAATGAGATTCCCCCTCTCAACAAACAATAAACCAAAAAGAAGGAGGAGGAGGAGAGGAAGGAAGGAAGGAAGGAAGGAAGGAAGGAAGGAAGGAAGGAAGGAAGGAAGGAAGGAAGGAAGGAAGGAAGGAAAGACCCATAAGATCCACTAATCAAATATGCCAGATAATCTAGAAATGTATTTAGAGAATTTAGTATTCTCCCTATAGTGATGGCTTAACTCCAGGGGTCCTAATGCAGTGTCAACTAAAAGTGAGCTTGTAGTTGTTTCATGGAACATAGAGATGTTTAAACAAGGAGAAATTAAGCTCCCGAGAACTCTTAATAAGATAATCACATCAGATCTTGAGTTCAAGTCCTATTTTATAACAGTGTTTTCAAAATGATGTAGTTTATTGTGGTCAGTTTAGAATAATGGCATAAGCACTGTTTTCTCTTTGGTTCTTCCTGCCAGTAAACTCTATGACCTTAAGCTATCTATCTATACTCTTATTACTACTTATGAAAAAAAAAAAGGAATCCCATAATTTATCTTACAAAACCTTGGGGCGACTTTTGAAGCACCACATTATTTCAATTCATAAATATTAATAGCAATGAGACCCAGAAAATTGCTGATTTAAAGAAGAAAATTGAACATTTTCACTGGAATCACTGGCAAGATATGCAGCAAAAGCTATCATTGCACATAGTGCTGGTTGATGCCCATATATCAGAAACCTCAGAAGAGAAGCCAACATTTGACTCAGCAGAAAGATTGATCCCTATTGCTGGATCCTCCCATTTGGAATAATGTTCCAGGAAGTTTGTACTACCACTCCCTATGCTGAATAAATACACAGATTCTGTTTTAATTATGCATCAATCTTTCCTTCATATGAAATTCCCAGATAGGTAGGATGGAAGGTCTTTGATAGTTACTTTACGGGAGTCAAGGATTAGTCTCTGTAGTTTAATTCTTAGAAGCCACGCTTGTGCCTAATATTTCACACATGCAGCACAGCAAGGTGCCTCTAATGAACAGCTGACGTAGTGAAAGAAAGTGTGACCACAGAAACCATACTCACTAAAACTAGGTCCGAAGGTTACTTTTTCAGGCCTCAGGCTTTTGCTTGCCAAGCCTGAGGATGGGGAGGAAACACTAGCATGGTGAGAGGTAAGTAAAGTTGGCCTTTCCAGGTCTGGCCATGACCCTTCCATTAGGGTCTCTGTATTCCAGCAATTAATAGTAAAATGTTGAAGGATCAAGGACCAGTGAAACTTTTTTGTTACTGAATACTGTGTGTGTGTATGTGTAAAAATCCTGACATGGCACTGGTTACACTTGAATCTTAAGCAGCAGACTTTTTATGTCAGTCAATAACTAAACTGGCATATTCTGTGAGTTACATTTGTATTCATTCTCCCTCCTCCATCTTCAAATAATTCCTCATATTTAACACTCAATTAGGGGAAGTGTCCCTGGACTCTTAATAATGATATAATATCAACTTCTTGATGCCTCTAGAATCTGGTGGCCCTTGTTTTAACACACTCAAATATGCACTACATGGATTTTCGTGTCACTGCTGTCTTTCATGGTGTTTTTGGATTCCTTATTGAAAAGCATCAGTGCTTTTAATACAGAGCTTCAGCAATCATGTGCCTGGATTAATCTGTCATCACAGCATCGACACCCTGTGCAGCAAAAAGTTTAGAAACACGATTTTCCTGGCTTCTGAACAACGCTTTGGCTAAGGAAAGAAAGACAGGAAAAGTTAGGCTCCTAGGTTACATCTTTCTGAGAAAAGATACAAGTTTATCAGATAAACTTAAATCAGAGAAAGTTAAAATTATTTTGAAAGAAATACATCTTGGAAAGTTTCTGTAAGAATAACACAGAGCTCTGTCATCAACAAGGTGTAAGTCATTCATAATTAGGAATCTGTGAGAGATGACTCATGTCTCTTGGATATATGAACATAAAAGCAATTAGTAGGGTGTGAATTATTTGGTTTCTAAATGGCCTGACAGCTATGACAACCAAATTTAGATTTTTATCTGTCCAACACTGGTTCAATGTATTCAACATTAAATTAACTCTTTTATTTCTTAGAGTCAGTGAGAAGCTTTCTTCAAAAACTTGTTCTTAGTATTTATGATTACAGTTTCCTGTTGAAGGAAAGGGAACATGACAAAAAGATGTGATTCCAATAAGCAGCCACCAAATTGAATGTGTCATCCCAGTGAGCATGTCCAATGTAATGCGGAACTTCAAATCTCATGATGGACAGCCAGGCACCTGCTCAGCATCCACCATGCACATGATAAACTGAGTGAGCTGGTAAACTTAATTGCACTGAATTCTGTAAAGGACACTTCACATACTCAAGGTTGTCTCATTTCCTTGCTCAAGTGAAATTTATAACCTAACATGTACACATTGATATAAGCCTAGAGAATTGAGGACCATGAAGAGATTAAGAAATTAATCACATCCCAGTGATTTATTCCTTGGGTTTATCTGGGTGTTTACATAACATCATGGGAGGCAGACAGAATACTGCTTAAAAGTAATGTCTTGGGAATACGACAGAGTCCAAATACTGATTGCGAAAATTTCTAGTAAAATGACTTCATGCAATTGACTCCCTCTATGCCTCAGTTTCCTATTTCATAGAAGGTACTATGAGGATTAAATGCAACATGCTTCCTGGATCACGAACTTCTTGAAAATAGTATCTACGTGTATCTTGTTTGTTATTGAATCTCTGGTACCCAGCATACTCTCTAGGATATAGTAGGTGCTCAATAATGTTAGGTGAATAGTTATGTAAAATATTTACTGTAGTCTGTGACATATTGAAGGAAATATGATGGTAGTGATAATTTCATTCTTAGGAGCTTTAAGAATCCCTTTAGTGGTTCCCAATACACTTAGAATAATTTTTACATTCCCATAAGGCCCTGAATGATCTGACTTGTTTCTGTTGTTCCAATTTTATCTTGTGTGAATCTTCTATTCCTTTTTTCAACCTGTAGCCACACTGCTCTTCTTCACTGTCTCAAATAATCCAAACTATTTTCTTCCTTAGGACCCTTGCACATGCTTCTTTCCTTGTATTTCTGCCATTTCACATTCTGCATCCAGTTCTTTTTCCCAAATCCTGGCCCTTCTAACCGAGAGCTGTCAGGCACACTACCAGATGCTTTGTTGTGAAATCATAGACGCAATAACCATGAAGGACTACACACTTCTCATAGATTTCTACACTAGCCTATTTCCTTATACACTCCAGCAGGTGAACAAGCTTAGTTTCCTGAAAACTCAACATGTTCACTTATGCCATGGGTGGTTAGTAACCTTTTTCTGATCATTTTTAGGTCCTTTCTTCCTCAGCTTCTCCCACAGTTGTACAAGGTGAAATTCCTATAATAAATTATGTATTCTATAACATTGTAGTTATTCTGCTTTCCTGATTAAACACTGATTGCTAAACTTATTGGCAGTAGAAACTTAAAGGTCAGTATCTGTAGTTGGTTCTTATCTTACTGGATTTAAAGGCATCCATGTTCCCATGGCCAGTAGCAAAGGAGGCACCAATGATACACTGACAAAATAGTTATTTAAATACTCACATTTTGGCATAAAGTGCCTATAGAAGACAAGGCTTTGGAATGATCAAATTTTTCCATGGAACATTCTAATCAAAATAAGGTGCATTATGTGGTTGATTGGTTGCTTTTGAATATAATAGAAAACTTGGAAAAATAAAGTAATATTTTTGGGATTTCAAAATCTCAGCTAAGTATATTGGATCAGGGTGGAAGGAAATAAGATTAGATCAAGTTGAATTTGTTGATAAAGGTGCACTATGCAAAGATTTTGGATTCATAATGTCACCTTGAGCAACAAAGAGAGGCTCTAACAGTTTGGTTGGTTGATTGACTGAAGCCTAGACCCAAAGGTAACCTACGCTAAATCAAGCTGTAATGTTAATGCTTTCCTGATGTACTAAGAAGAAAGATATCCAAAGGCTTAGGGAGATTTGAATGTTGGAGTAAATTTATGCTGTAAGATCTTTTTACCTATTCATTAATCTTGAGAAGGTCTAGAAGACAACCCATTTACCAAGACTGTGGAAGGCTGAAAGAAATTAATTCCTGAGGAGAGCTTGTGACATCTTTGAAGACCATTGTGGTGGCTAGTTTTATAGGCCAGGAATGATAGGGAAACTCTTGCCATAAAACAGAACCCCTGGAATTCAGTGGAGATAATGAGAATTGCTAAATGTCAACAGCTAAATGGTAGCATATCATCATCAAAAACAATGTGAACATGAAGATAATCATGGGCAGCAGAGCCAAGGCAGTAATTAGGATGACTTGACCAACAGAGATCTTTGACATTGGCTAGATGATAATGATGTATCCAGAAGTGGAATCGATTGACAGCCTACTAAAATCTTAATTAAGTGGAAAAGCTCTGAGTCTTATGAGCAGGAGTTTACTTGTGTCATCACAATAGAGAGATGTGACCAGTCCTTCAACTAATTTTCAAACTTGAGCAAGTGAGCAGATTTAGAGTATCTTGAATGAATTGAAGGTCGGATTCCCTTGAGGAAAGACCCTGCTACATAGTCAACAATTGATGCAGCATCCTTCCTCCTATCCTTCCCCAAAGGGACCTGGGGTCACTCACCAGCATGACTATGCATTGGAAAATAGAAAATAATCACATTTTTAAAGGGATTATTAGGCACTGTCTCTAAAATGACATTTATTCCTGGAGATGCATACAGCACTGTGGTCTGACACCTGAAATAGGGGTTTATTGAGGTCAGGTGATTGATAGAGTATTGGCTTGTGTTCTGGGTGTCCTCAAATGCTCTTTGTGATTTTTTTCCTTCAGTTTTGGAATTATATAGTTGAAGTTGATAAACTTAGCAATTTTCATAATCCTCATATTGGCTATTATGATAGGAAAGGCTATAATATGTGGAAACCACTAGGACTAGCTTTGCATACAAAGATAATAAACCCAAAGTAGTACTGAATTCCTGGAGGGATTGTAGAGATTAGTAATACCATCAAGTACTTGAAGATGCAGAAGTAGTAATTCCCACCATATGCCTACTTAACTTGTCTGTTCCTCTTGTGCAAAAGCCAGATGAATCTCAAGAAATGACAGTGGATTATAATAAATTTAATCATCTGGTGACTACAATTGTAACTATTGTACCAGACGTGTTTTTGTTGCTGGAGTAAAGGAACGCATTACCTGGCACGATAGATAGATAGATAGATAGATAGATAGATAGATAGATAGATAGATAGATACAGAGATCTCAATAGATAGTTACTGACTTGGCAACTGCTATATTGTCTGCAGATATAGTCTGCTATTACCAGAGCAGTTTGCCTTCAATGGGCAGGACCAAGAACATACTATCATTGCATATCAATGTGTTATATCAACTCTACAATTCTGGTTTATAATTTCATCTTCAGGAACTTTGAACACCTTTCCATGCTAGGGAACATCACATCTGTCCATTGCATTGATGATATCATACTGTTTGGACATGGAGAACATGAAACAGGAGTTACTTCATACCCTTTGGTAAGACGCATATGCCGGAAAATGGGAAATTCTACAAAAATTCAGAATCCTGACATCTTCAAGAAATTTCTAGGAATCTTTGGAGAGAGGTTTAGCAAGTTTGGGGTTGTATGACTGATGGTTGCATTGTGTTAGATGGAAATATAATTTTGCTTTTATCTTTTCTGAGAAATTAAGTATTTGTTTAACATGAATGCTAAATTGACAAGAGGTAGATTGTGGTGCTTTCATACTGTCATTTTAGCTAAATTGAAAGTATATTTCTATATATTTCAGATTAGGCTTGTCTACTAGAGACATTTTATGTGAAATTTGAGAGGCAGAAGTGAAACAACCATTGTATTCTGAAGGCTGTTGTTTAAAGGTGATAAAGAACAAATGCAGAGATGCCAAGAGATTCCAACTGGTCCTTCTCTTGCTCCACTGTGAATGTCTTCTTCCCAAATGCCTATTCTATTTCTGGCTAAGGATTTAGAAATAGGCTAAGTTCCTTGAGGGCAAGATCTAGGTTAAATTCATTGTTAACTCACGGGGACAGGCAGTCAATAAATGCTTGTCGATTTTCTATCAATCAGTCGCCCTTCTGTTTCCCCTTTCTATCATCTTCTACTAATGTGATAAGAATTGCAATTTCAGACCAGAAAAAATCAGATATTTTAATTCTCTTGTTTTATATATAAACAAACATTTTGCACTTTGCCAAAATTTAAACGACTAGTTTCTAGAAGAAAAAGCACTAGGATTCCGGTCTCTTGACTCCTAGTCCCCTGCTTTGTCTTCTCCAGTAGATGACTAAATTACAATGAAAACAACTTGCCTTTGTAAAGTAATTTATATATTTCAAAGAGTCATACATGTTATCTTAGTTAATCCTTTTCACTAACTCTCTGAGGTAAACAGGACAAAAAAAATTTTTTAATAGCAGAGATGAAAATAAACTACTCATATAAGGTCATTTTTAATATAAAAATAAAACAATTTTTTCCTTTTATACTTTTTAAGGGATATTATAAAAACTAAACTTGCACATTCTAAATTTGTAGAATCTGTAAATTAGTGCATTTGTGGAATATAGACTAAGAATCATTTCTTTCTACTATATTCATGATTAATGTATAATATCATAATGCCCACCTGACTCTGGTGGCTGGGTTGGTGAGAACAGTGACCCAAAAGTTAATATTGTGAAAGACATTTGAAATGGGAGAGAAAAAGATCACTGCGTATTCCTTCAATCTGGTTGTAGTCTAGCCAACTCTCTGGGGATTGTCTGAGTCTATGACGGTGTGCACATTTGTCTTTGGTCAGTCTATTTAGCAACTTCGTGGGATGCAAGTTAACTTGTGGAATGGTGAAGATGTTTTCTGTCCATTGTAGAGCTAATGACTCCTGTTCATCACAAAGCAAATGAATTTTGTCCAGTAGGGAATACAAATCTCATTGCAGTACGCAGGTGGTAAGAAGGCAGGGCATCTTTATTAATAGTGCCATCAGACTATCAGATGACAAGGAGAAAATTATCCGGAAAGAAATCGAGCTGTTCATGTGATGGGACACTTATGTCACTATTAATCAGATGGATGCAAATTATGTGACAATGAAAATATTATTTTTGCCATCAGATTACAAATATTAAAAGGATGGCAATCACTTGCAAGGCTACTCACAGCATAAGATGATAGGGTAAAGCTTTTTGGAGGGCAATTTCAGTACTCAAAAAGCTATTTGTAAAGATATTGACCTGCACCTTTACTTCTAGGCATCTATTGTGCAGTAATGCTTACATATATTTGCAAAAACATGAGCAGAGATGTTTGTTATGACATAGGAAATCAAGAAGCTGTAAAGTGCTAAAAGTACATCAATGGAAATAGTTAATACAAATTATGGTATATAAATACTATGAAATACTCAGTATTTATTAAACAAAATATGGGCAATCTATGTGTATGAACATAAAAATATGTTCACATATACTGTTGGGTGAGCATAGAAAGGCAAATTGGTATCATATATAGAGTCATCCCCATGGTTAAAATATTACCACATAAAATGAACTTCTGGGATAAACTACACTAAACAGTGTTTACCAGTTTAACAGGATTAACAATATTTACTTCTGGTGAATTGGGCCAGGTGAAGTAGGCCGGGTAAAGAGATACAATCATGTTTTTCTTTTTCTTTTCTTTGTTTCTTTCTTTCTTTTTTTTTTTTTTTTTTTTTTTTTTTTTAGACAGAGCCTCACTCATCACCTGTCACCCAGACTGGAGTGCAGTGGCACAATTTCCGCTTACTGCCATTCCGCCTTCCAAGTTGAAGCAATTCTTGTGCCTCAGCCTCTCAAGTAGCTGGGACTACAGGTGTGTGCCACCACGCCCAACTAATTTTCATATTTTTAGTAGAGATGGGGTTTCAGTATGTTGGCCAGACTGGTCTCAAACTCCTGACCTCAAGCGATCCACCAGTCTCGGCCTCCCAAAGTCTTGGAATTATAGACATGAGCCAACACGCCCGGCCTCAGTCATGTTTTCCCTAGATAATTTTCCATAGTTAGAATGTATTACCAAAAAATCAAGTATATTTTTATTGCTTTTGTAGCACAAGAATTTTAAAATAAGAAAATAACTTCCCATTCCTAGTTCAAATTTGAGGCGATGAAATTCTCTTGTTCTACTTGTAATATTTAATCAACATGATTATTTCCATGTGTTTCACTGCTGGGCAAGAAAAGAGCAGAATAACTCAGAAGTTATTTCTTGCAAAAGTGTTCATTATGGAGCTCTCTTAAAATATTGAAACACAAAGACATTTATACCCAGCTTACCATTATTTTTAGATTGAAAAGAGCGGGGCAACTCTAGGCAAGTGACTTAAATTTTAGAAACCTATGTTAATGAAGTGCCAGTTTCATTTCTGTGCTGAAGACTTGCTGTGTGGGACAACCAACATAATAGACTATTTTTCAAATATTTCACTTTCAAAAGTGACTGCATTGAAATGTCAGGGGGTATGATATGAGGAAGAGGGAACTGAAGGAAAGACCTGAGCCCTATTCCTGAGGCACTGTGTCCTACTAGTTATGTGACCTTGCAAAATACACTTAGCCTCAGAGCCTCCAGTCCTTCATCTATAAAATGATATTAATAACCACTCTTCCTTTTTCACAGGGTTGTCCTTTGAGCTTACTGAACTTGCATGTTAGAAAGCATTTTATAAACCAAATAAAAACATAAGGTATTACCATATCAGATCCTGCTTTATAGTTCTGCCTTCTTTTTTATTTTTCATTAGTTTTCAGTTACCTAGCAAAGTACCTGGCACTCAGTATCTGTTTAATAAATAGTTGAATGAATGCATTACAGGTTAGTTTCACTCCTCCGAGCCCTCATGCTTTTCTGATATTGTACAAGTTAACTGAAACAGTGAAAGAGTTTGTTTAGGAAATAAAAAATTACCACATTCCACAGACTTAGAGCAGTTAATTTCTTGGGAGCAGAAAATCATTCCCCCTCTCCCATTGGGCTAAGAGGAATTCCATTAGGGCAGTCAGATAATAATCCACCAAAGCCACCACATCTCTGCTGGGCAGTAAAACACTCATAGGATTAGCTCCGTCAGTCCTGTCACATAATGGGTTTCTGAAGAGTCAGGAGCATCTCTTTCAGAATTTTTTATTTGGGGTCAGCTGGACAATTTCAAAAAGCTATTGACTTTAAAGGGACAGAACAGGCAAAAAGCCTCTTTTGAAGCACAAAATTCATTGTTCTTTTCTTAAACAGCAAACTAAATGAGATACCCATAGGATGGCAGGACAGTTTGCAGTAACTAACTAAACCAAATCAAAACCAAAAAGCTTTCTCTTGCCCTTGCTTCATATTGATGAAATGGTTTGTGAACTGATCTATACTCTAACCATGACTGCATTTGGCATCTTTGAAAGGTAGCTTGAGCCTTAGTGGATTCGTCTGGAAGGTTCTTTGGTATAACTAAATTTCTCCAATTCCATTGCATTTCTTTGACTGCCTAGGCATCTTTCTCTGTAATACACATTAAGGGTTATACAGGCAATTATAAAATTAAATAACAAGTTATAAAAACAAGTTTTAACTCCAGTTGGTAAAAAGTCTTTAAAATATTAGATTTTATTTTCTTTCTCTTAGAAAAAGGGGAAGTATTCTAAAGAATATAAAAAGACTAGGCTGGGCACAGTGGCTCACGCCTGTAGTCCCAGCACTTTAGGAGGCCGAGGCAGGTGGATCGCGAGGTCAGGAGATCAAGACCATCCTGGTTAACATGGTGAAACCCCGTCTCTACTAAAAATACAAAAAATTAGCCAGGCATGGTGGCAGGCGCCTGTAGTCCCAGCTACTCGGGAGGCTGAGGCAGGAGAATGGCCTGAACCCAGGAGGAGAGCTTGCAGTGAGCCGAGCTCACGCCACTGCACTCCAGCCTGGGCGATAGAGCAAGACTCTGTCTCCAAAAAAAAAAAAAAAAAGAATATAAAAAGACTTATTGATTCCTAAGAAGTCATGAAGACAGCTTTGGAAATGTTATAAGCATCAAGATTTACTCAAGATACACCTGCTTCTCTTACAAAAAGTAAACAGACTTGATTTTTTTTTTTTCAATTGGAAACAGATCTGATTTTTTTTTTCAGTTGGATATTCCAAAAATATGGAGATGTGGAGAAAGTTAATTTGGAAGACGGTTGTTAGGATTCAATGTGAGCGACAGAGAAATATGAAGGAATGCACATGCCTTTACTTTGGTTCCCTGCCTCCTGCTTCCCCATCTTTGAGTATGGAATTCATGCAGATTTAGTCAGCTTTCTTTTTTGTGTGGTTTTTATTCATTCTGTC
The DNA here is from genome assembly GCF_047675955.1 of Chlorocebus sabaeus. Lineage (NCBI taxonomy): Eukaryota > Metazoa > Chordata > Mammalia > Primates > Cercopithecidae > Chlorocebus > Chlorocebus sabaeus. The sequence continues at coordinate 100,318,365 of NC_132913.1, read as the reverse complement.
ACCAGGTGGTGCTGCACTGTATGATGATCCTATGTGTAGCCCTCCTGTTTTGGCAATCAACAAGTTGTGGTCTTACTAGAACTTGCAATTAAGAGCATAATAGAGCTATAAGTTAAAAGCATAAGTAGATGGTGGGCTTTTATTTTCCATAAACTTGTCTATATTTGTGCTTCTCTTTGTGGTGTAGTGTTGTTTTTTCCTAATCCCCCAAGGCAGTTTCCTTTATTTTGTCCCAATGTATTATTAAACATCACTTTATGATTTTAAAAAGTAGCTTAACTAGTTTTAAAAATCATTTGTTTTCTGTTTTGCAAATTGTAATATGTCCCCTTTAATTTTTGCACTCTGGTGAGATATTGTTTATCCGGCAATTCCAAACTGAAACTTATGCCATGTTGGATGTGTCATGAGAATTCTGTTCATCTCTACCTCTATAGCTATTAAGGATAAATATGGGAAAATGAAACCTGCATGAGATAATAGCATATCAGAGTTGATTAGGGCTATCAAAACTTATTTAAAGGATTCGTTATACTGGTAAGTTTTGTTGCCACTGTAGAATACAGGGCATACTCATTAGAAAAAATTAATACAATTTTAGAAATCAATAAAATTTAATACATTAATTTAAATAAGTATTTAAATTAATAAATTAAACAAATTTTTTATTAAACAAAAATTTAAAAAAACCATTAGGCTATTCTGTGTTGCTATAAAGCAATACCTTAGGCTGGGTAATTTATAAAGACAAGAGGTTTATTTGGCTTACAGTTCCTCAGGCTGTACAAGCATGGCATCAGCATCTGCCTAGCTTCTGGTAAGGCCTCAGGAAATGTCTAATCATGGAGGAAGGCAAAAGCAGAGCTGGTGTATCACATGGCAAGAGTGAGCTAGAGAGAGAAGGTGGAACATGCCACACTCTTAAAATACCAGATGTCACGTGAAGTCAGAGTGAGAACTCACTCGTTACTGTGAGGAGGGCACCAAGCTGTTCATGAGGCATCTGCCCCATGGGATCCAATCAACTGCCACCAGGCCCCACCATCAACACTGGGGATTACATTCAACATGAGATTTGGAGGGTACAAATACCCAAAATATATCATAAAACAAAATTTATTTTGCTTATAATTTATTAATAAGGTAAATTTCAAAGAGAACATTCCAGACCAGATAAATTATCAGATTTTGACGTAGATCTCTCTTATAGTATATTTTAAAATGCTACATAAAGGGACACTGGTCTCTGAACTACTGTAGTTTAATATTCTGATATTTCTGTCAAAGCTACATGTTGTAGATAATAACAACAGGTCCCAGATGTTTTAAGTTAATTTTTATTTTAGATGTGCCTGTTGTCTCTTAAGAATTTACAGTAGTAAACAGTAAGCCATCTACCTGCATTTTTTTCTTTTTCATACAAAAGTCTCTTGAAAAGCTCTTTTCCTTTCTTGCTTTATATGTTCTCTTGTTCTCCTGTTTCTTTTCTCTGCAAAAATCCCATATAGTAAATTCCACCTACATAACTGCCTTTTCTGACTGTATCGTTTTCTTTTTTCTTTCGCTTTGCCTTGCATGGTCTTAAATAATTATTTTAAGTTTATAGTAATAGCGTAGGTTGTGTTAGTTGAACTTCTTCTTCTTCTAATATTCAGCAATAGCTGGTAAAGCAATCATCAAATCTTCAGTGTATCTTGATGGGCCACAGTCATTTCCTGTTACTCTTCCTACATTTCATTAGCTGGACCCTCAAACCTCACTCTAATCCCCCTGCTAAAACCCTATCCCAATGGCTCAATTTTTAGATAATTTTTAATTGTAGTAATCAAAATATCTATGAATTCTAAATTTTCAAAAGATAAGAAGTATCAATTTGGCCATTTATTTTCCTGGAAAACTTTTATCAGTTGTGTCCTGTAAAGAAAATGGGTACATGAAAGAAACAGTAATTTCTCCTTAATTTTCCTCCTTTGAGGGGAGGGATGTGGTTCCTGTGATCAACCATTATCTCTTAAGGTCATGAAACAGTATGTAATGTAAGAGCTTCCCCTCCTTAATATAGATTAAGTTACATCAATAGCTAGTGAAGGAATCACCAAATTTTGAGTGTACTTTGAATATGTACTAGGTGATGATTATATTGCCAAAGTCTCATTTAGGGATAAGTTTAAAATGAATAACAAATAAAAAAGAACTCTTTTAGGATACATTATTTTTTATCTTTCTCAATAGAATAAAAGCCCAAGAAAAGGCTTTATGAAACTGTCTGTGAATAAATTTTAAAATGACGAGTGAATATGTTTTTGGTAGTATTGAATAATGTACAGAAATCACTCATGTAGGAAATAATTATAACAAGTAATTTAACAAGGCTTAAAGGATTAGACAGTTTTATGAGCATTAATGACATACCTGTTGCTGATAGAAGAAAAACAAAAGGATATAGAGCACACATGGTCCATCATGAATTGCTGTCATTCTAACATATTATTCCAAGGATATGAGGGTAGGGAGTTGGGAGGGTGTCCTTTTTTGACAACCCAAGTATTATTAAATAGTAGCTGTACTGACAGGCTTCCCAGTAAAGGCCAGTTAGGCTGGTAGGGAGGCCACACGAAGTCACATCATGGGGAAAGGCACAGAAGGATTAAATAAATCCAAATAACCTGCATATTCCCAAACTGTGACTTATAACATGGAGAAACAATGACTAAGGTCATGGCCCTATAATAATAATCATAATTAAATTATTATAAATTAAATTAGTTTTTAGTAATATTAATATTAAATTATTATCCATAATAATAACTAAATCATTACTGTAGAGCAAATGACAGATTCTAATCTCATCTAAATTTTATAAAACTGGATTACTGGGGAATTGAGAGAGGAAGGAGTTAAAGCTGTTGATAGTATGCTTCAAAATCCAGGTTCAAGATTCCCTGATCACTCAGACTTCAACTGGTGAACATTAAAAAACAAACAAACAAACAAAAAACACAACGAAAACCTAGCATGTTTGCTGATCTAACTTTTGTTGTTATTGTTATTGTTGTTTGAGACAGGGTCTTACTCTGTCACCCAAGCTGGAATGAAGTGGCTTGATTAAGGTTCACTGCAGCCTCTGCCTCAGGGGCTCAAGTGATCCTCGCACCCCAGCCACTGGAGCAGATGGTACTACAGGCGTGTGCCACCAAGCCCAACTACTTGCTTTTTGTGGGTTTATTTTGTATTTTTTGTAGAGACTGGGTTTCACCATGTTGCCCTGGCTAGTCTCAAACTCCTGGGCTCAAGCCATCTGCCCACCTTGGCATTGTGAAGTACTGGAATTACAGCTGTGAGTCACCGTGCCCAGCCTGATCTAACTTCTATATTATCACTTTATTTACAAACATATGTTTCTCTTTCTGACTTTAACATATAATACAAAAATGTTTGTAGTTTAGTGCATCCAAAGGTAAAAATCAAGTTTTCCTGGCACATTTGTAGGCTTGAAGATTGCTTCCATAGATAAATGAAAATTTGTTAAAAGTGAAACATACATGCTTGAAAAGATATTATATGTGTATACATGTTTTTAAAAGTCAAAAACAACAGTGAGTTTACTAAAAAAAGCAGCAGAACACTGACACATCCAATCCCATTTCACTTCCCTATAACCTAAGACAACCATTTCCAACACTTTGAGCTACACATTCTGTTATTTAATTCTATATTTCCAAGTAACATGCTTTATTGCTATGTCTTTGCTCTTTAGTTTTATACATTACCTATAAATTCCTTATTATGAAATATAAGCATTTATCTTTTTTTTTTTTTTAAATTATACTTTAAGTTCTGGGATACATGTGCAGAACATGCAGGTTTGTAACAGGTATGCACGTGCCATGATGGTTTGCTGCACCCATCAACCCATCATCTAGATTAATATTTCTCCTAATGCTATCACTTCTCTATCCCCCCACCCACTGACACGCAATAGTGTGTGATGTTCCCCTCCCTATGTCCAGGTGTTCTCATTGTTCACCTCCCACTTATGAGTGAGAACATGCAGTGTTTGGCTTTCTGTTCCTGTGTTAGTTTGCTGAGAAAGATGTTTTCCAGCTTCATCCATGTCCCTGCAAAGGACATTAACTCATTCTTTTTTATGGCTGCATAGTATCCCATGGTGTATATGTGCCACATTTTCTTTATTGAGTCTATCATTGATGGGCATTTGGGTTGGTTCCAAGTCTTTGCTATTATCAACAGTGCTGCAGTAAATATAAATGTGTATATGTCTTTACAGTAGAATGATTTATAATCCTTTGGGTATATACCCAGTAATGGGATTGCTAGGTCAAATGGTATTACTGGTTCTAGATCCTTGAGGAATGGCCACACTCTCTTTCACAATGGTTGAACTAATTTACACTCCCACCAACCATGTAAAAGCATTCCCATTTCTCCACCTCCTCTACAGCATCTGTTTCCTGACTTTTTAATGATTGCCATTCTAACTGGCATGAGATGGTATCTCATTGTGATTTTGATTTGCATTTGTCCAATGACCAGTGATGATGAGCTTTTTTTCATATGTGTGTTGGCTAAATAAATGTTTTTTTTTTGAGAAGTGTCTGTTCATATACTTTGCCCACTTTTTGATGGGGTTGTTTGGTTATTCTTGTAAATTTGTTTAAGTTCTTTGTAAATCCAGCCCTTTATCAGATGCATAGATTGCAAAAATTTTCTCCCATTCTGTAGGTTGCTTGTTCACTCTGATTATAGTTTCTATTGCTGTGTAGAAGCTCTTTAGTTTAATTAGATCCCATTTGTCAATTTTGGTTTTTGTTGCCATTGTTTTTGGTGTTTTAGTCATGAAGTCTTTGCCCATACCTACGTCCTGAATGGTATTGCCTAGGTTTTTTCCTAGGGTTCTTATGGTTTTAGTTCTTACATTTAAGTCTTTAATCCAAGTTGAGTTAATTTCTGTATAAGGTGTAAGGAAGAGGTCCAGTTTCAGTTTTCTGCATATGACTAGCCAGTTTTCCCAACACCATTTATTAAATAGGGAATCCTTTCCCCATTGTTTGGTCAGGTTTGTCAAAGATCAGATGGTTGTAGATGTGTGGTGTTATTTCTGAGGGCTCTGTTCTGTTCCATTGGTCTATATCTCTGTTTTGGTACCAGTGCCATGCTGTTTTGGTTACTGTAGCTTGTAGTATAGTTTGAAGTCAGATTGCGTGGTGCCTCCAGCTTTGTTCTTTTTGCTTAGGATTGTCTTGGCAATGCCAGCTCTTTTTTGGTTCCATATGAACTTTAAAGTAGTTTTTTCCAATTCTGTGAAGCAAGTCTTTGGTAGCTTGATGGGGATGGCATTGAATCTATAAATTACCTTGGGCAGTATGGCCATTTTCATGATATTGATTCTTCCTATCCATGAGCAAGGAATGTTTTTCTATTTGTTTGTGTCCTCTTTTATTTCATTAAGCAGTGGTTTGCAGTTCTCCTTGAAGATGTCCTTCACATCCCTTGTAAGTTGTATTCCTAGGTATTTTATTCTCTTTGTAGCAATGGTGAATGGGAGTCCACTCATGATTTGACTCTCTATTATTGGTGTATAGGAATGTTTGTCACTTTTGCACATTGATTTCGTATCCTGAGACTTTGCTGAAGTTGCTTATCAGGTTAAGGAGATTTTGGGCTGAGACGATGGGGTTTTCTAAATATACAATGATGCCATCTGCAACAGAAACATTTTGATTTCCTCTCTTCCTATGTAAACACGCTTTATTTCTTTCTCTTGCGTGATAGCCCTGGCCAGAACTTCCAATACTATGTTAAATAGGAGTGGTGAGAGAGGGCATCCTTTTCTTGTGCCAGTTTTCAAAGAGAATGCTTCCAGCTTTTGCCCATTCAGTGTGATATTGGCTGTGGGTTTGTCATAAATAGCTCTTATTATTTTGAGATACGTTCCATCAATACCAAGTTTATTGAGAGTTTTTAGCATGAAGGGGTGTTGAATTTTGCCAAAGGCCTTTTCTGCATCTATTGAGATAATCATGTGTTTTTTGTCATTGGTTCTATTTATGTGATGAATTACATTTATTGATTTGCGAATGTTGAACCAGCCTTGCATCCCAGGGATGAAGCTGACTTGATCGTGGTGGATAAGCTTTTGATACACTGCTGGATTCAGTTTGCCAGTATTTTATTGAGGATTTTCACATTGATGTTCATCAGGGATATTGGCCTGAAATTTTCTTTTTTTGTTGTGTCTTTGTCAGGTTTTCGAATCAGGATGATGCTAGCCTCATAAAAAGAGTTAGGGAGGAGGCCCTCTTTTTCTTTTGTTTGGAATAGTTTCAGAAGGAATGGTACCATCTCCTCTTTGTACCTCTGGTAGAATTCGGCTGTGAATCTGTCTAGTCCTGGGCTTTTTTTGGTTGGTAGGCTATTAATTACTGTCTCAATTTCAGAACTTGTTATCGGTCTATTCAGGGATTTGACTTCTTCCTGGTTTAGTCTTGGGAGGGTGTTATGTGTCCAGGAATTTATCCATTTCTTCTAGATTTTCGAGTTTATTCGTGTAGAGTTGTTTGTAGTATTCTCTGATGGTAGTTTGTATTTCTGTGGGATCAGTGGTGATATCTCCTTTATCATTTTTTATTATGTCTATTTTATTCTTCTCACTTTTCTTCTTTATTAGTCTGGCTAGCGGTCTATCTATTTTGTTGTGTTTTCAAAACACCAGTTCCAGGATTCATTGATTTTTTTGAAGGGTGTTTCATGTCTCTCTCTCCTTCAGCTGTGCTCTGGTCTTAGTTATTTCTTGTCTTCTGCTAACTTTTGAATTAGTTTGCTCTTGCTTCTCTAGTTCTCTTAATTGTGCTTTCAGGGTGTCTTATTTTAGATCTTTCCCACTTTCTCCTGTGGGCATTTAGTGCTATAAGTTTCCCTCTACACACTGCTTTAGCTGTGTCCCAGAGGTTCTGGTGCATTGCGTCTTTTTTCTTATCGGTTTCAAAGAACTTATTCATTTCTGCTATATTTAGTTATTTACCCAGTAGTCATTAAGGAGTAGGTTGTTCAGTTTCCATGTAGTTGTGTGGTTTTGAGTGAGTTTCTTAATCCTGAGTTCTAATTTGATTGCACTGTTTTCTAAGAGACTGTTTGTTATGACTTACGTTCTTTTGCATTTGCTGAGGAGTGTTTTACTTCCAATAATGTAGTCAGTTTTAGAATAAGTGCAATGTGGTGCTGAGAAGAATATATATTCTGTTGATTTGGGGTGGAGAGTTCTGTAGATGTCTATTAGGTCCGCTTGGTGCAGAGCTGAGTTCAAGTTCTGATTATCCTTGTTAATTTTCTGTCTCGTTTATCTAATACTGACAGTGAAGTGTTAAAGTCTCCCACTATTATTGTGTGGTCTTATGTAGGTCTCTTGTGTAGGTCTCTAAGAGCTTGCTTTATGAATCTGGGTGCTCATGTATTGGGTGCATATATATTTAGGATAGCTAGCTCTTCTTGTTGCATTGATCCCTTTACCATTATGTAGTGGCCTTCTTTGTCTCTTTTGATCTTTGTTGGTTTAAAATCTGTTTTATCAGAGACTAGGATTGTAACCCCTGCTGTTTTTTTTTTGTTTTGTTTTGTTTTTTGTTTTGTTTTTTTTTTTTTTGCTCTCCACTTGCTTGATAAATATTCCTCCATCCCTTTTGCTCTCCACTTGCTTGATAAATATTCCTCCATCCCTTTATTTTGAGCCTATGTGTGTCTTTGCACCTGAAATGGGACTCCTGAACACAGCACACCAATGGGTCTTGAATCTTTATCCAGTTTGCAAGTCCGTGTCTTTTAATTGGGGCATTTATCCCGATTACATTTTAGGTTAATATTGTTATGTGTGAATTTGATCCTGTCATTATGATGCTAGCTGGTAATTTTGCCCATTAGTTGATGCAGTTTTTTCATAGTATCAATGGTCTTTACAATTTGATATGTTTTTGCAGTGGCTGGTACCGGTTTTTCCTTTCCATATTTACTGTTTCCTTCAGGAGCTCTTGTAAGGCAGACCTGGTGGTAACAAAATCTCTAAGCATTTGCTTGTCTGTAAAGGATTTTATTTCTCCTTCACTTATGAAGCTTAATTTGACTGGATATGGAATTCTGGGTTGAAAATTCTTTTCTTTCAGAATGTTGAATATTGGCCCCCACTCTCTTCTGGCTTATATAGTTTCTGCAGAGAGATCTGCTATTATTTTGATCAGCTTCCCTTTATGGGTAACCCGACCTTTCTCTCTAGCTGAGAGAAATTTTTTTTTTTTACAACCCTCCCCTGTCACCCCCACCAGCCTTTGCCAACACACACACACACACACACCCACACACACACACACACTGTTTTAGCCAGTTCTATTTTTCACTATATCCTGCAGTTTTAGAAGTATTTGGAGTGAGCAATTCCTAAGTCTTTCCAAAGTTCTACAATGGGTATTAACTTGTCTCTTGTTCCCCTTACCTCCCTCTGCCTAGTATTTTGCTAAGTCAGTTACCATTCGTATATCCACTTCCCACTTTCCAGCATTTTGATTTCTGTTTTCTGTTGTTTCTCCCCTTGTTATTTTTGTAGTGGTATTTCTTTTTTAAAAAATTCCTATCTGTTGTGCATTTTGGAGCAAGAGCAGAGATAAATGCATGTGTTAGATCAACGTGTTGGGATCATATAGTTTCATTATCTACTTTGTAGGAATACAAAATTCCAGAAAAGTGGTTTCATCAACACATTTAGGGTTCAGTGGCAGAGCCAGGACTAGACTCCATGACCCTGATTCCCAGTATAATTTTCTGCTGCACCACTATCTCTTATAATAGACCATTATTCTTTCCTCTTCATCACACAGATGATTGAATTTTTACGTAAGGAACTTACCTCTACCTGTTTAATAATTTAATATTCACAAGACTACTGCAATTCATTATTTGGTACACTGTTTCTATAAAGTGCTTTTCTATCATTATCCCAATATATATGTGTGCCACATTAGTGAATGATGAAGTTATTTACATTTTCACAAGTAGTGCAGCTAATAGTAGACAGTTATTACATTTATATATAGAATTAATATTTGAAACCTAGAGAATAGATTTTGGGGGATTGTAGATAACAGTTTTTCTTTTTTAAACAATTGTAAGAACAGAATGAATGACCTTCATGATTGGTATAATCTTGTAATCCTCATCCCCACTTCAGCATTTTTCTTTTATTATAGTAATTACTTTGTAGTTTTTTATTGACACGATGCAAATTCCCTAATTTAAAAATTAATCTCTGTAAAAAAGTACAAAGAAAAAATAGCAACAAATTATTCCAAAACCAAAACACAACTGTAAACCTAATTCCAGGTATCACTTTCACCTATATAGAAAAAGAAATTTGTAGAGAGGGAAGGAGATTTGTCAAAATAATTGTATAACAATGGGCTATTAAAAAAAAACAATTATACTTGCAGGAAATTTAATAGAAAAAAAGGAAATCAGATTAAAACTGCATGCGTTATTGAATTTCAGACAAATAAGGCTTCACCATATAAAGAAAGCATTAAGAAGTAGTCCCTTTAACTTGTGTTTCAGTTTCACTCTGAGTAAGTTGACTCCCAGCTATAAAGATTCCTATGTTGTTCGGAGACTAGCCCTCTGGATAATAGTTACACGTTGTGGACTCTGAAACATTCAAATCCTATCTCTACCACTCAATAGTGGTATGAAGTCGGGCACATTTGTTAAGCTCTCCATGCCTCAGTCTCCTTATCTGTTATGGCAAGAATAATAGAAGATGCCTCAAAAGAGCATTGTGATGATTAAATGAGTCCTTAAAACACTTAAGAAAAACTAGGAGCCTCTACAAGTGTTAGAAATTATTATTAACTCTCCCCTTTCAAACTCCGTCAATCTGGTTCTGTTGACTGTATTAGTTTTGGTTTATTATACTGTACAATATTTATATCCTATTTTATAACCTTAATTTTACCTATTGTTTAGTTTGTAAACTCAATTCCTCTCCAGCCTAAAGAATCTAATTCAATCTTAGTGGGATAGCTCCTGGCAACATCCTCCACTCCACCTATCCACCTTCCTTGTCCTCATCTAGTATCCTCCATGTTTTCAATTTCAAACATGTTCTCCTTCTATGGACATGCCAGGCTCCTTAAAACCTTTCTGCCTTGGATTATGATGGTGGCTTTGTTTGGAATACAATTTGTCTCTAGCCAACTTGGTGGATATCTACTTAGCTTGCAACATAAACTTTCCCCATTTCAGTAAGTCACAGCACAGTCCTTCCAGACACTTTGACCCCAAACCTAGGACTTATCCCATACTTCTTTTTCTATCTCATACCCCCCATCTCATCTAATAGTGAGTTCTATCAGTTTACCTCTAAACTATTTTCCAAATCCAACCACTTTTCATCCTCTTACCTGCTACCAACCTCATTCAAGTAATCATCATCTCTTGCTTGAATGACCACAAGGATTTCCTAAACCATCTCCCTTTCTCTACTCTTGTCCCTTTACAGTCTATTCTTTTTTTAAAAAAATTATATTTTAAGTTCTAGGCTACATGTGCACAATGTGCAGGTGTGTTACATATGTATACATGTGCCATGTTGGTGTGCTGCACCCATTCACTCGTCATTTACATTAGGTATATCTCCTAATGCTATCCCTTCCCCCTCCCCCCACCCCACGACAGGCCCCAGTGTATGATGTTCCCCATTCTGTGTCCAAGTGTTCTTGTTATTCAATTCCCACCTATGAGTGAGAACATGCAGTGTTTGGTTTTCCGTTCTTGTGATAGTTTGCTGAGAATGATGGTTTCCAGCTTCATCCATGTCCCTACAAAGGACATGAACTCATCCTTTTTCATGGCTGCATAGTATTCTATGGTGTATATGTGCCACATTTTTTCTTAATCCAGTCTATCATTGATGGACATTTGGGTTGGTTCCAAGTCTTTGCTATTGTGAATAGTGCTGCAGTAAACATACGTGTGCATGTGTCTTTATAGCAGCATGATTTTTAATCCTTTGGGTAAATACGCAGTAATGGGATGGCTGGGTCAAATGGTATTTCTAGTTCTAGATCCTTGAGGAATCGCCACACTGTTTTCCACAATGGTTGAACTAGTTTACAGTCCCACCAACAGTGTAAAAGTGTTCCTATTTCTCCCCATCCTCTCTAGCGCCTGTTGTTTCCTGACTTTTTAATGATCGCCATTCTAACTGGTGTGAGATAATGTCACATTGTGGTTTTGATTTGCATTTCTTTGATGGCCAGTGATGATGAGAATTTTTTCATGTGTCTGTTGGCTGCATAAATGTCTTCTTTTGAGAAGTGTCTGTTCATATCCTTTGCCCACTTTTTGATGGGGTTGTTTGGTTTTTTCTTGTAAATTTGTTTAAATTCTTTGTAGATTCTGGATATTAGCCCTTTGTCAGATAGGTAGATTTTAAAAATTTTCTCCCATTCTGTAGGTTGCCTGTTCACTCTGATGGTAGCTTCTTTTGCTGTGCAGAAGCTCTTCCGTTTCATTAGATCCTTTTTGTCAATTTTGGCTTTTGTTGCCATTGTTTTTGGTGTTTTAGTCATGAAGTCTTTGCCCATGCCTATGTCCTGAATGATATTGCCTAGGTTTTCTTCTGAGGTTTTTATGGTTTTAGGTCTAACATTTAAGTCTTTAATCCATCTTGAATTAATTTTTTTTTAAGGTGTAAGGAAGGGATCCAGCTTCAGCTTTCTACATATGGCTAGCCAGTTTTACCAGTACCATTTATTAAATAGGGAATCCTTTCCCCATTTCTTATTTCTGTCAGGTTTGTCAAAGATCAGATGGTTGTAGATGTGTGGTGTTATTTCTGAGGGCTCTGTTCTGTTCCATTGGTCTATATATCTGTTTTGGTACCAGTACCGTGCTGTTTTGGTTACTGTAGCTTGTAGTATAGTTTGAAGTGAGGTAGCGTGATGCCTCCAGCTTTGTTCTTTTTGCTTAGGATTGTCTTGGCAATGCCAGCTCTTTTTTGGTTCCATATGAACTTTAAAGTAGTTTTTTCCAATTCTGTGAAGAAAGTCATTGGTAGCTTGATGGGGATGGCATTGAATCTATAAATTACCTTGGGCAGTATGGCCATTTTCATGATATTGATTCTTCCTATCCATGAGCAAGGAATGTTTTTCTATTTGTTTGTGTCCTCTTTTATTTCGTTAAGCAGTGGTTTGCAGTTCTCCTTGAAGAGGTCCTTCATATCCCTTGTAAGTTATATTCTTAGGTATTTTATTCTCTTTGAAGCAATTGTGAATGGGGGTTCACTCATGATTTGGCTCTCTGTTTCTGTTATTGGTGTAGAATGCTTGTAATTTTTGCACCTTGATTTTGTATCCTGAGACTGCTGAAGTTGCTTATCAGGTTAAGGAGATTTTGGGCTGTGACGATGGGGTTTTCTAAATATACAGTCATGTCATCTGCAAACAGGGACAATTTGACTTCTTTTCCTAATTGAATACCCTTTATTTCTTTCTCCTGCCTGATTGCCCTGACCAGAACTTCCAACACTATGTTGAATAGGAGTGGTAAGAGCGGGCATCCCTGTCTTGTGCCAGTTTTCAAAGGGAATGCTTCCAGTTTTTGCCCATTCAGTATGATATTGGCTGTGAGTCTGTCGTAAGTAGCTCTTATTATTTTGATATATGTCCCATCAATACCTAATTATTTAGAGTTTTTAGCATGACGTTTATTTGCGTAGAGGTGTTTATAGTATTCTCCGATGGTAGTTTGTATTTCTGTGGGATCGGTGGTGACATCCCCTTTATCATTTTTTATTTTCTCTTTTTGAGTTTTCTCTCTTTTCTTCTTTATTAATCTTGCTAGCAGTCTATCAATTTTGTTGATCTTTTTTAAAAACCAGCTCTTGGATTCGTTGATTTTTTGAAGGGTTTTTTGTCTATCTCCTTCAGTTCTGCTCTGATCTTAGTTATTTCTTGCCTTCTGCTAGCTTTTGAATGCGTTTGCTCTTGCTTCTCTAGTTCTTTTAATTTAATTAATTCCTGCTTTCTCTTGTGGGCATTTAGTGCTATAAATTTCCCTCTGCACACTGCTTTAAATGTGTCCCAGAGATTCTGGTATGTTGTGTCTTTGTTCTCATTAGTTTCAAAGAACATCTTTATATCTGACTTCATTTCGTTATTTACCCAGTAGTCATTCAGGAGCAAGTTGTTCAGTTTCCATGTAGTTGAGCTGTTTTGAGTGAGTTTCTTAATCCTGAGTTCTAGTTTGATTGCACTGTGGTCTGAGAGACAGTTTGTTGTAATTTCTGTTCTTCTACGTCTGCTGAGGAGTGCTTTATTTCCAACGATGTGGTCAATTTTGGAATAAGTGCGAAATGCAGAAATCACCTGTCTTCTGCGTCGCTCATGCTGGGAGCTGTAGTCTGGAGCTCTTCCTATTCAGCCATCCTGGAACCTTCTTCCTACAGTCTATTCTTTATACAATCAGAACAATTATGTCGTTTCCTCTATTGTAAACTTGTCCTGATTTCATGAGAACTCTAAGGTTTTGCTAGTGGTATATTTGTTGGATGCTGCTGTAATTTTTTTTTTAAGTTAGAATGTTCAGTAAAAGTTGGAGATAATCCTTAGATATTGTATTTCTTCTTTAACCAAAAATCTTTGTTTTATAGTCATGAAATACTGTCTTTTGTTAACAGCAGGAAACAACTTATATACCCTTTTCTCCAAAATTTAAGGTCAAATTTAAAACACATTTTTATTTGCTCTTGAATTTTTAAAGATTTTGCATGCTATGAATTAATGACAATGAGGTGATAAATTTACCTTAGATTCTTAGATGTGTGTGTTATTGTTCACAATTATATTTCTGAAAAAAAATCATTGGGCATTTAAAATTTGTCTTGTTCTTTGTGAAATAAAGTCCTTCTCTTTCTATTAGTCTTAAGATTTCTCCTAGAAAAAGTTCCATTTTTGGTATTTTCAACTGATAAGAAAAAAAAGAAGGACAGAAGGAAGGAAGGCAGGGAGGTGGGGAGAGAGGGAGGGAGGAAAAAATATAATGCCTGCAAAAATTCCTTTTCACTAAAGCAAAAGTGAATAGCTAATATTCTACTAGTACAGGTTGAGTATTCTTTATCTACAATGCTTGGTACCAGAAGTGTTTTCAATTTTGGATTTTGGAATATTTGCATACACACACACACACACACACACGTACGCACACATACCTCAAAATATCTTGGGGATGGGACCCAAATCTAAACATGAAATTTATGTTTCAGATACACCTTGTACACATGGCCTGAAAGTAATCTTAGACAATCATTTAAAATAATTTTGTGTGTGAAACAGTTTGTGTACATTGAACCATCAGAAGCAAAGGTGTCACTATCTCAGCCACCCACATGGGCAATCTGGTTGTCTTGTATCACCATCATTCCTTACTGAATTATATGCTACTGATAAACAATCATTTTTTACACGTATTTACACATAAGTACTTAACAGTAAAGAATATGACACACCACTGATACAGTGAAAAAATAATGTGTTCAGGGGAACTAAGCAGCACGGTAGCATCACCAGAAAACCTATCTCAGCTGTTAACAGCAACAATGAACAATAGCAGGCTCTTAGTCTCTACCTGTGATGCTGTGGTTTGATTAAAAGGTTACTGTACACTGTATTTTATTTTTGTAAGAAAATCATCAGAAGCAGTGAAGGACCAGGAAGTGGGTCCTCTAGGGATAAGGAGGCATTCTGCTGGATGTTTTTAAAAAATGTTTCCCTCTGAAGTGTTTTGCCTCATTAACAACAGCTTTTGTCTTACGAGGTTTTCCTTGATTTTATAAATATACATGATATCTTGTTCTGTTATGAATGCATGCTACTCTAGTCCTTCAACAAGCTCATCACACATTTTCACCATGTCATCTTTAGATACCTTTTCTGCAGTGCTAATAATGATGTCATCTTCATTATCACTATTATCAGGATTTCCTTAAATCAGAACCATGTTGGCTATTTTACCATCAGTCAATGAGTGAAACAACTGAAGCCTTATTATCAATATCAAAAACTTCTTCAGTGTCTACTTTTTCCAGCTGACTAATGGACTCTGAATATTAACAGTTCCCTTCAATTTTCAGTTTATCAAGGTAGATCTTTACTTGTTTTATACTCAGCATACTATTATGTGGCACTGTTCACTGCAATGCTAATGAAACCATTATTCATTACATGATGGATATCTTCATTTTTAGATTTATGGAGTGTTTTCTACTTTTCATTAATTTCTGTGTATCATTTTCAGCATAGAACTTCAACATTTTATCCTTCTGTTTCTTCAAGTCATATATGTTGGTCATTCCCATACCATTCTTTTCTATAATACATTTCACACTTACACCACTGTCCAGTTTCTCCAACAGCTTAACTTTCTGTGCTACAGATAAACATAAATGCTTCCTTTCTGCCACTGTTACTTCTAGGGGTATTTACAGGTTTTATTGACATTTTCAACACTATCTTTATACCACAGAGCAGAGAATAAGCAAAAAACAAACAAATAAACAAAAACCCACAGTGAGAAATACATTTAGGTCTTGGCCTTATGCAGGGTACTGGTGGTGTGTCCGGCACACACACATGCCATTTTATTACCCTTTGTGGGTATGACTGCATAGGGGAATTTCAGCATGCATAGAAAAGATACAGTACAGCTGAAAGCACCTAGGAGGCTCTTTTTTCCTTGGAAACACTAAATAAGCTGTGTGTTACACACCCATCACTTGAGGTCAGGTGTGGAATTGTCTACTTGTGGCATTATGTCAGCACAAAAATTTCAGATTTTAGAGCATTTCAGATTTTTTTTTTTTCATTAAGGATGCTCAATCTATAGTAATACTACTTTTCCTAGCATTACTACCAATGATAGTAATAGCAACAATAGCCATTTATTGAATATTCTTTATGTTCCAGGCCACAACAAAACATTTTGCAAGCATCATCTCATTTAGTATCCCTGCTACAATTTAATACTGGTGCTACGAGATGTTAAATAACTTATCCCTGGTTACCCAGATAGTGGGTATCATTGCTAAAACTTGAACCCAGGTCTCTTAATCTGATGCTCTGATGCTATCTAACACTACTTTAAAAATCCCTCATCATTAAATAATGAATACAAATTTAAAAATATACTTCAAGGTTGTGTTAAGAAACAGAAGATATTTGTGGTTAGGGTTTCTGTTTCCTCCATTGAAAAGTAGATTGTGTTTCACAGTTTTAAATCACAACAATTCCATTAGCATTCAACTTTTGCTGTGAAAGGGTTTGGATCTTTGCCATAAAATGCCCTTTAAAGTCAAATTTGGCCAAGCTGTAGCCTAGAAGCAATAGTGGGGCACAATTGATCTGCTAAAATAAAATTGCCAGACTTGAGTGGTCTAGCAACCATAATGTAGAATGCTGACTACATAGATTTCAAAGATTTTTTTAATGTCAATAAAGTACTAATTTTTCATGCTGCAAGATGTTCACAAGTAGTCTAGCTATATATGTATATTTTTTACTTATTTTAGAATCAAGCAATCAATTGTAGAACAATAATTCTATAAGCCATAGCTAGAAAAAGAGGCTTTCTTCCCAATTCTCTACTCAACTCAAATTTGTGGGAATTTAGGGTAAGGAACGTGTAGCCTGTACTGTAGCTTACAGGACTGATATCTTACTGGCATTTTACAACTATTAGTCCTAAGTGACACAAGTTCAAAAGAGCTTTAGCAAAAAATAAATTTTTGATTTCTGTAAATGTAAAGTTTGGGACTGTTTGCCTTCAGGTGTGTCTGTCCAGTTGGTCTAACAATGTCATTGTTAGATGACAACTTTGCTTCCTCTATGTATCCTCAATTCTCAGGCAGGCAATATTCGAATAGGGGCAAAGATGGAAAATATTTTGTATTTAGTTTAGTACCATCAATAAGAATACAAGTGCCTCTGTCCCTGTCACTTCAGCCAAAGTTCCTGGAATGGCTACCAGTGCCTCCTATTGTGTCATATACTCACCCCTGAGTAATTACCAAGGCCAAGTACAATAGAGTGCTCCGAATGATCACTCAAGCTTGGTACTTGTATTGTAATAGATTTTGTTCCATTCTTGCTCCTAGGCTACAATTTTGCTGAATTTCCCTTTAAAGGACATCTATCCACTCCTGAAGCTGAGGACTCAAGTCAGTCCCACTCAAATGCCACCATGGTGGGGAAAATGGAAGAGAAGCTGTTTCTGTTACTAGAAGAAGGACAAATAGATGTTGGTCAGACAAAACAAATATACTATACCTGGATATGTTTTTGTCAAGTGACAAAGAAATACAGTAATCTTTCATCAACATCTCATTTTATTGACATGAAATTCTATTTTACCCCAGTTTACTTTAGTTTAACCTTTCTATACCCTGGCAGATTTAGGACTTGACATAAACCTGTATTTCCAGTCACTTATCTTGGTGATAATTGGAGAGATAATTAAACACCAGCATAGAAAAATGGGGATAAAGTGTGCTGTAGAGCAGGAACTGAACTATTTAGGAAAAACTTATGAAACATAAGAAATGCTAAACCCTACCTTAGAGATCTTCCAACATCATTAAAAGCAAATGGTGTATCAAAAAGATTGATGATGTCTGCTTTGGGGTGACTTGACCTTAGATAGAACCAAAATTTTATGCCTCACTATATATTAACAAGGAGTTTTAAAAATTAGCATCTCAGCTAAGCTGTTTCTATGGTGAGCATCAAAGTTACTGTCTGTCTCCAGGACTGTGGTGAAATGTAGGAGGTGAGAATAAACAAATACAAATAATATCAGAACGATATTAAACATTTTTTAGAAGAAATAGGTACATAGAATAAATTTTAACATTCATATTATAAGCAGCAAAGAAAAGCTGATCAGTGAATGAGAGGTTGAAATTGTAGGAAACTGTTAAATGTTTATAATGAACAATGAAATGCAACTACAAATTATACAATGCTTATTATTATTAGCCAGGAGTAATAATAGTATCTAACACATAAAGCTATTGTTAGAATTAAATGAGACAATAGTGCACAGTGCTAAGCTCAGACAAACTCCTCAAAAATTGTTAGATATTATATTTAATTTAAATATCCTTCCATATTATTTCATTTAAATTATGGTAAAACATTGATAACAACTTTCATCATTTCCCTGATGATCTTCTTCCTTGACTTTAATTTTCCCTGAAAGTCTTAAAAGTTTCTCAATCATGCATTTTCCAAGTAGTTTTATGAACCAAGCTAGTAAAGCTACTGTGGATAATACATTGAGTGTATGCCATGGGCTATGTGGGAAAATTGTAGATGAGTGAGCTGAAAGGACCTCAGAGGAAACCTTCCCTTCATTGCAGCCACACAGATTTTGGGAAAATGAAAATAGAGAGAGGGTTTGGGCTCTGTGATGCTGCAGTTTTGCTCAGATGCAAGTTATTGGGCCAGCTCCTTTGCAGCATTTACAGAACTTCAGCAGGTGCCTAAGGAAGTTTTGGTATTTACAGAAAACACCCTGTTAGGCAACCCTTTATTCTTTCACCCTCTTTTAGTCCCACACCTATCTATTATTAGTTCTGTAGCCAGAGTCATCTTTTTAAACACATCTTCTGTTAGTTTTGATGAATGTACTGCTTAAGCAAGAAAAGCAGGCATTTGAAGGAGTCCAGGTTTCTCTTTCTTCCTATTTCTCACCCTTCATAGCCCATCAGACTTGTGAATTCTTCCTCACAGATGTTCTAGGTATCTTCCTCATTTTCCATCCTCACTTCCACGAGACAGGTACAGGTTTCTATTGTCAAGTCCTGGGACTACTGTGGGAGCACTTTGTTGTCTCTCTCTGCTTCTTGACTTGTTCTTTTCCAAGCTTTCCTCCAGAGAATAACCAGAATGATACTTATCAAATATAAATTTGGCATTTCACTCCCCTATTTACATTCTACAGGAGCTATCCCCTGACCTACAGGACAAAGCCTAAAATCCTTCATATGGCTTTCAAGGATATCAGTGATGTCTTCGGCCAACTGTCCAGCCTCAGTTCTTAGGCCCCGCTCCTCCCAATAGTTGGATCTTTAACTTCCAGCCATTTAAATTATGCAAAGCTCCCTTATGGTGCCATGATTTTTACCCTCTGAAGTTGCATCTGCCTTTCCTTCAGGACCCTCTCCTCCTGCATTTCCAGAAAATTCATGCTGTTATAAAGCTTCAATTCAAAAGTTTTTTCCTATGAAACCTTCCTTATCATTGAAGGTCTTTAATTCATTTACTCACTCACTTACGTTTTTGTTCAATTTTATTGAGTCGTTATTATGCACTGGGCCCTTAAATGCTCCTTGTTCTGTTCCCACTAAACTTTTCTATTCAGTTATAACAGTGTTCTTATTATGTCATAATTTGTGTTTTCTTCCTGTCTCCTTTTAAAAATACTTAAAGACCCTAAAGGACAAGAACTATGTCTTTTAATCAAATCCTCACAGCTTAGACTAGTGCCTGGCACATAATAGGTACACATTCAATAAATAATTGAATGTGTGAACTTACCTAGAAGAGTAGTAAAAATTAAAGAGGTGCTTGGGTTGGGATTATTCTAATAGGGGTTACCTATGCTATGCTCCTGCCAAGACCCAGCCCTGTATACTATTTGCCTGTTCCTCTGTAGAGGAGCACTGAGCAATCATACTGAGTAGTTGTTGTTTTGTCCTCTTCCTTCCGTGTGAGATAGCTGTTCATTTCATCTGATTGGTACTGTCCACTTAACACTCAGAACACTAGATGAGCTAGTTGTCTAGAATCCTTGGACTGGTAGAGAGAAACCTGGGATGAAATAATATCAGAAGATACTGAGTAGTCGTTGTACAGATCCAGATAACTTTTGAGAGCCATTTTTCTCTTCCCATTTTTGGGAAAATAAGATTCAGGCCACTTTTTGCATTGTTACTTTGCCTTCCCACAGCTAATAAATAGGTAACTGGTTGCCACGAGGAGTAACTATTTTCCTGATTAATTGGATGCATTAGCAGATGCTAATGTGTAGTGGGAATCTTCAAACATACTACATATTCCTGTTGCCAAAATACATTCATGGATGGTTTACTTTCTTTATTTTAAAGGAGTCTCGTGGAATGCTGAAGCACATATGGAAATTTGCACAGTGCTTTCATTTCCAACTATGTTTATGCAATTTTGTTTTTGTGGTAACATTTGGGTGGCTCCCAAACATAATTCTTATACCATAGTTTGAAGTTTTGATTCAAAAATGAATTTGAAAAATAGCTGTAACATCTGGTACCATTTATATAATATACTAATATGCTCTTATTATGGCATTCCCGTTAATGAAAAGCATTAAGTTAATATATAAATCAAAGAGAAAAACAAAACTGAAATTACAAGCTCACCATAATGTAATTAAAAGCATTATGTCTCATATCAAGTTATGGTAAATAGCAAAATTTACCAAGAAGACAATTTACAGCCTTAAATGCCTTTAAAAACATATTAAAGTGTAAGAGATAGTAACCATCTTAAGAAATGTGCAGAATAACAACAAAAAGGAACAAAAGAATTTAGAGAAAGAGAATTAGTAATATTAAGGTGAAATTAATTTTAAATACTTTAAAAATTAATAGAAAAGACCAGCATATCCAAAAAGTATTTATTTCAAGACTATAAAATAAATTATTTGAGAGCATTATTAAAAGTGAAAAACAAAATGAAACAGAAAGTGAAAATAAAATTGAGAAAGGAGACATAACTCTAAGTGCAGAATAAACTTAATTAATTATACATTACTAAATACAAATTAATGATTCAAAACTTTAGAAGTCAAAGATAGGCCAGGCCCAGTGGCTCATGCCTGTAATCCCAGCACTTTCGGAGGCCAGGGTGGGCGGATCACGAAGTCAGGAGATCGAGACCATCCTGGCTAACATGGCGAAACCCTGTCGCTACTAAAAATACAAAAAAATTAGCTGGGTGTGGTGGCAGGCGCCTGTAGTGCCAGCTACTTGGGAGGCTGAGGCAGGAAAATGGCGTGAACCTGGGAGGCGGAGCTTGCAGTGAGCCGAGATTGCACCACTGCACTCCAGCTAGCGCGACAGAGCTAGACTCCGTCTCAAAAAAAAAAAAAAAAAGCCAAAGATGTTGATCTCTTAGCAAAATGTAAATGACCAAGATTGATTCAAGAAAAAGTGAAAAAATGGAATGACCCAAATAAATATAATAGAAGCAATTAAAAAGATTTGCCATGTAGAAAGGCAGCAAAATCAGTTTCACATATAAGCTCTTCCTGACCTTTACAGAAAATAAAATTTCAAAGATTCTTAAATTCTTCCAAGTAATGAGAAGAAAGTGGAAATCTTTCTAATTCATTTTTAAAGCTAGTATAACATACAGTTTGGACATTTGTCCCTGCCCAAATCTTATGTTGAATTGTAATCCCCAATGCTGGAGGTGGGGCCTGGTGGGAGCTGTTTGGATTATGTGGGCAGATCCCCCAACTTGGTCCTAGCTTCATGATAGTGAGTCCTCATGAGATCTGGTTATTTAAAACTGTGTGGCACCTGCCCTCCACCCCACTTTTTCTCTCTCTCTTGCTCCTGCTTTCGCCATGTGATGCACCTGCTCCCCTCCACCTTCCACCATGATTATAAACTTCCTGAGACCTCCCTAGAAGCCAAGCAGATGCCAGAACCATGCTTCTTGTACAGCCTGCAGAACCATGAGTCAATTAAACATATTTTCTTATAAATTACCCAGTGTCAGGTACTTCTTTACAGTAATGTAAGAATGACCTAATACAATAGCAACAATGTTAAAGCTGACAAATATACTATAAAAAGAAAAATATAAAATATAGTTTGCAAATATACATGCGAAAATTCTAAATAAAATATTTACAAATAGAATCTAGAAATATATCAAAAACTAAGTAGATTTTATTTTAAGAAGGCAAGGATGGTTCAGTATCTGGAAATCTATCAACATAAGTTATTACATAATTTTGTTTAAAGGGAACCATATGACTAAACCAGTAAATGCTAATAAGTATTTCAAACAATCAAATAGCCATTTCTAACAAAAATATAAGTGAAATAAGAAGGAAACTGCATAAATAAGATATTGATTTCCCCAAATCCAACACCTAGTGATTATTCTGAGTTGTTAAACAAGAAAACTATTTCAATTAAAATCAGATATTACACAGGGATACCTGTTATTACCATTGCAACACTGGGAGATTCAAGGGAATGCAATAAGTTAATAAAGTGAAGTAACTGATATAAAGGCCATTGGTGAAACAATTGTGCATTTGAAAATTCAAATTATATGTAAAAGCTTCTTAGAAAAAATGTGGCACGGTATCTGCATAAGAAACAAACATTTTAAAAAAGTGTTTTCTTAGAAATAGAAATATGTAATTTCCTTATAATATGATTATTCCTTCACAACAGTAATTACACCTATAAAAATCTTAAAAATAAACTTAAGATCAACCCCCCAAAATAAAGAAAACTAAAAAAAAAAAATTAACAAAGGTCATAAAAGACAAATGATAACCTTGACCATATTCTAAGATGAGAAGAGTTAATATCTTTAAAATGTCAATCTCCACAAAAGTGATGCATCAATTTAATGCATTTTAATCCCATCAGAATAACGTTAGCATTTGGTTTGTTCATTTTAAAATTGAATACAATGAGCTTAAGATTCCTATGTAACAATATATTTAATGACAGCCACTAAAAAGAATGGTGGGAAAACATTTGACTTACATGAAAATAAAAATATTTTAAAGTAATTAAAATAAAACAAATAATGAATTAGCCCATGACATAAAATCAGGCCAGGAGAAGGGAGGACTCAAAATCCTCCAGAATACACAAACATTAGATGACAATGCTGGTATTTGTCTTCAGTGAGGAAAGCCGGTTTATTTAATAAATAGTGCTGACAAAACTGGCTATCCTCCTGAAGGAAAATAAATTAAATTTCTTTGAATTTTTTATCCAAATGATATAAGAAATAAATTTTAGATAGAACAGAGACCTAAATATAAAACATAAGACAACGAAAAATTGGGAGATTAAATGTACCATCTATAGGTAGAAGAAACTCTTTTAAATAATGTGAGAAATCTAGAAGAAGCTATAAAGAAAAGTATGTATTTGGCTATGGAAAACAAATGGCTCATCCAATGGCTATTCTCCTCTTTTGTAAGGAGAACTTTCTTGGGTAGGGCGTGGTGACTCACATCTGTAATTCCAGTACTTTGGGAGGCTAAGGCTGGCAGACCATTTCAGGCCAGGAGTTTGACATCAGCCTGACCAACATGGTGAAACCCTGTCTCTCCTAAAAGTACAAAAAAATTAGCCAGCTGTGGTGGCACATGCCTGCAGCCCCAGATACTCAGGAGACTGAGGCAGGAGAATCACTGGAACCAGGGAGGAGGAGGTTGCAGTGAGCTGAGATCGTGCCACTGCACTCCAGCCTGGGTGACACAGTGTGACTCCATCTCAAAAAAAAAAAAAAAAAAAAAAAGAAAATTAGCCATATGTGAGGTCACATGCCTATGTAATCCTGGCTACTCTGGAGGCTGAGATGCACAAGAATTGCTCGAACCCAGGAGGTAGAGGTTGCAGTCAGCTGAGATTGCACCACTACACTCTAGCCTGGATAACAGAAAGAGACTCTGACTCAAAAAATAAAGTAAGAGAAAGAGAGAGCTTTCTCACTGCCCCAGTACCTCTGCTTTCTACCTTTGAACACAACCATGTGAAAACACCATGTCTGTATCTTAGAGGCTATCTTATGTCTAACAGTCAATATTTAGGCTCAGGATGAAAAGCTAAAACACTTAGATGAAAAAGCAAAAGGATGAATGGAGAGGGGATGAATCCATGATGTTCCCTCTAAGCCAAGGAACTATCTTAGAATTTAACATCCAAATATCTTGTTGGTAAGATTTCTTTAAAAACTTCGTTTTTGAAAACTGTTACTCAATTACTTGAGTAAACTTTTTTTTTCTAGTTGATCTAATATAAGTACTTAAAATGTACAGCAAATAGCTTAAAGCCAGGTTTTGTTTTCAAAATGGCAGCACAGAATCAATCTGGCTTCACTATCCACTCCAACCCACAACAGAAAAACCAAAACCAAATAAACAGCACTGAGATTATCAACAGCATTATCCCAGAATGCAAATATAAAGATGAGAGTTTCCAGGGCCACAAGTAAGTAAAAAAACGTTGAGCAAATGATAAGGGAATTGGACTTCCAGACCTGTAATGCCCCTCTCACCAGTCATCAAGCACATGGGAAGTCTGCCTCTAACTCATGGTTTCTACACTAGAGAAAGTGAGGTCACGGCAGATGGCCAGTTTCCCCATCATCTTGGGTTCCCTGGCAGGATATCTGTCCCTGCTTCAACACAGTAAAGCTTTCCTAGGGCCTAAAGGGAAAAATATTCCTTAGGATACGCAGAGACAAAATGTGGAGGTGGGACTACCATCCTCAGCCAGGGAAACTCTGCTCTGTAGCTCGGCCAAAGGAGACGCCAAAGCAGAGTAGTTGTTCAGCAGCATCACCCTGTAGGAAGTACTTTACACAGCTTCCCTGCGCATGAACCAGTCTTCCCACGCGGCCAGGATGCTATCTGTTTGGGACCTCCCCCATTCGGGTCAGGCAGCGCTCTGTTGGCTAGAGCACAGGCAAAGCTGGCTTTCAGGCGCCATCTAGTGCCAAAAAAGAGGCAGCAACCTAGTGGGGAAAAAAGAAAAGGCATTCATCAGGTAAATTACAAAGACTCTAACCAAATGTATCCAATTATGAAATAAAAGCCAGACAGAAGAGACTGGAATGAATAACTAATCCTTCAATGCACATACATAAATGTACATCCACAAGAAACAACAGCAAACAGGGAATCATGACCTCTCCAAATGGATAAAACAAGGAACCAGTGAATGACCCTAATGAGCACTATGTAAGCTCTCTGACCAAGAATTCAACATAAAGTAAAAGTCAAGTGATAGATTTGGGAAAGTTGAGCTACAATATAAAAAGAGTTCTTAAAAAATAATAAATGTGGAAAATATATAAATAGGTGGAAATATGAACAAAATGTATGACTAGAGTTTTTACAAAAGGGCAAGTGCCAGTGACCTATAAACATATGAAAAGGTTCCTAGACTTCCAAGTAAACAGGGAAATTAAAATTAAAATGACAATTATATGATTTTATACACAGCCAATTGGAACATTTAAAAATGTACTAGCCATTTGTCATAGAGATTTGCAGAAAAGGATTCTATGCATTGATAGTGAAAATGTTGTTATAACCTCTTTGAAATAACAATCTGGGAAAATCTATGATAATTTAAAATTCTCTTTGATCCAGTAATACAACCCCTTGGAAACTCACCCATAAATATGAAAGGATAGATGTAAAATAATGCTTAAAACAGCATTATTCAAAATAGTAAAGTTCTCAAAACAAAACTTCACACCTTGGAATATCATGAAGCCACTAAGAGAAATGAATTAGAACTGTTGCAATTTACTCAGAGTTTTCCATGATCAGGGACAAAAGCAAGGTGTCCAGTCACATTACATTATAATAGGTTTGAATTTTATTTAAACAAACAACACCACAAACAAGTAAATGCCCTGTATTTTCAACTCCAGTATTTAAGATGGTTCTCTACAGGCACCCTAGGGCCTGTTCCATCACTCTTAATATATAACTAAATCATTAGAGCATTAATGATATAAAATATACACCTGAATTATTAACTAGTTATCTTGGTTTTGCCAGAGCAGATGCAGATTAGAGGATATGGCAGTGTACAAGTTGAGAGAAGGATAAGAGGACAGTGAAGAATAAAGAAAATGACTACCTTGGAAAATAATACAATATAATTATCTTTACAGATAATATTATATGTGTGCATATGAAGATATGCTATTTTGTGTTCACATATTATTTATTAGAAAAAACAGAATTTAGTTAATTCCTACATATTTTTGGGTGGCCATAATATATTGTTAACTGAATAAAAGGACACCCAGGGTAATGAGAATATGATGCCGTTTTGATGTTTTATTTAAAGGAAATCAAAACCTTCTGTGTGTATATGTGGATGTCTATGCACAGGTGTATATGGGTGAGTGCATGTATAGGGTGTGTATGTGTGTGTAGGAGAGGAAATTAAGTGAGAAAAGATAAAAATAATTTTGTAAACCCTCCTTATATTGTTCATCTCGTTACCACAGTTAGATATTGCTTTTATAATTTGGAAAAGGTCAAATGAATAAATTAGACTAAAAAGTTTATTTATTTTAATTATACTTTACGTTCTAGGGTACATGTGCACAATGTGCAGGTTTTTTACATATGTATAAATGTGCCATGTTGGTGTGCTGCACCCACTAACTTGTCATTTACATTCATTATATCTCCTAATGCTATTCCTCCCCCCTCCCCCCACCCCACAACAGGCCCCAGTGTGTGATGTTCCCCACCCTGTCTCCAAGTATTCTCATTGTTCAATTCCCACCTGTGAGTGAGAACATGCGGTGTTTGGTTTTTTGTCCTTGTGATAGTTTGCTGAGAATGATGGTTTCCATCTTCAGCCATGGCCCTACAAAGGACATGAACTCATCCATTTTCATGGCTGCATAGTATTCTATGGTGTATATGTGCCACATTTTCTTAATCTAGTCTATCATTGATGGACATTTGGGTTGGTTCCAAGTCTTCGTTATTGTGAATAATGCTGCAATAAACATACGTGTGCATGTGTCTTTATAGCAGCATGATTTATAATCCTTTGGGTAAATACCCAGTAATGGGATGGTTGGGTCAATTGGTATTTCTAGTCCTAGATCCTTGAGGAATCGCCACACTGTCTTCCACAATGGTTGAACTAGTTTACAGTCCCACCAACAGTGTAAAAGTGTTCCTATTTCTCTACATCCTCTCTAGCACCTGTTGTTTCCTAATGTTTTAATGATCGCCATTCTAACTGGTGTGAGATAGTATCACATTGCAGTTTGATTTGCATTTCTCTGATGGCCAGAGATGATGAGCATTTTTTCATGTGTCTGTTGGCTACATAAATGTCTTCTTTTGAGAAGTGTCTGTTTATATCCTTTGCCCACTTTTTGATGGGGTTGATTTTTTCTTGTAAATTTGTTTAAGTTCTTTGTAGATTCTGGATATTAGCCCTTCGTCAGATTGGTAGATTGTAAAAATTTTCTCCCATTCTGTAGGTTGCCTGTTCACTCTTACAGTAGTTTCTTTTGCTGTGCAGAAACTCTTTAGTTTAATTAATCTCATTTGTCAATTTTGGCTCTTGTTGCCATTTTTTTTTTTTTTTTTTTTTGGTGTTTTAGTCATGAAGTGCTTGCCCATGCCTATGTCCTGAATGGTATTGCCTAGGTTTTCTTCTAGGGTTTTTATGGTTTTAGGTCTAATATTTAAGTCTTTAATCCATCTTGAATTAATTTTTTATAAGGTGTAAGGAAGGGATCCAGTTTCAGCTTTCTACTTATGGCTAGCTTGTTTTACCAGCACCATTTATTAAATAGGAAATCCTTTCCCCGTTTCTTATTTTTGTCAGGTTTGCCAAAGATCAGATGGTTGTAGATGTGTGGAGTTATTTCTGAGGGCTCTGTTCTGTTCCATTGGTCTATATCTCTGTTTTGGTACCAGTACCATGCTGTTTTGGTTACTATAGCCTTGTAGTATAGTTTGAAGTGAGGTAGCATGATGCCTCCAGCTTTGTTCTTTTTGCTTAGGATTGTCTTGGCAATGCGGGCTATTTTTTGGTTCCATATGAACTTTAAAGTAGTTTTTTCCAACTCTGTGAAGAAAGTCATTGGTAGCCTAATGGGGATGGCATTGAATCTATAAATTACCTTGGGCAGTGTGGCCATTTTCACGATATTGTTTCTTCCTGTCCGTGAGCATGGTATGTTCTTCCATTTGTTTGTGTCCTCTTTTATTTCGTTGAGCAGTGGTTTGTAGTTCTCCTTGAAGAGATACTTCACATCCCTTGTAAATTGGATTCCTGGGTGTTTTATTCTCTTTGAAGCAATTGTGAATAGGAGTTCACTCATGATTTGGCTCTCCATTTCTGTTATTGGTGTATAGAAATGCTTGTGATTTTTGCACATTGATTTTGTATCCTGAGACTGCTGAAGTTGCTTATCAGCTTAAGGAGATTTTGGGCTGAGATGATGGGGTTTTCTAAATATACAATCATGTCATCTGCAAACAGGGACAATTTGACTTCCTCTTCTCCTAACTGAATACCCTTTATTTCTTTCTCCTGCCTGATTGCCCTGGCCAGAACTTCCATTATTATGTTGAATAGGAGTGGTGAGAGAGGGCATCCATGTCTTGTGCCAGTTTTCAAAGGGAATGCTTCCAGTTTTTGCCCATTCAGTATGATATTGGCTGTGGGTTTGTCATAAGTAGCTCTTATTATTTTGGGGTATGTCCCATCAATACCTAGTTTATTGAGAGTTTTTAACATGAAGGACTGTTGAATTTTCTCAAACGCCTTTTCTGCAGCTATTGAGATAATCATGTGTTTTTTTGTCATTGGTTCTATTTATGTGATGAATTACATTTATTGATTTGTGTATGTTGAACCAGCCTCGCGTCCCAGGGATGAAGTTGACTTGATCGTGGTGGATAAGCTTTTGATAGGCTGCTGGATTCAGTTTGCCAGTATTTTATTGAGGATTTTCACATCGATGTTCATCAGGGATATTGGTCTAAAATTCTCTTTTTTTGTTGTGTCTGTGCCAGGCTTTGATATCAGGATGATGCTGGCCTTACAAAATGAGTTAGGGAGGATTCCCTCTTTTTTATTCACTGGAATAGTTTTAGAAGGAATGGTACCAGCTCTTCTTTGTACCTCTGGTAGAATTCGGCTGTGAATCCATCTGGTCCTGGACATTTTTTTTGGTTGGTAGGCTATTAATTACTGCCTCAATTTCAGAGCCTGTTACTGGTCTATTAAGGGATTCAACTTCTTCCTGGTTTAGTCTTGGGAGGGTTTATGTGTCCAGGAATTTATCCATTTCTTCTATATTTTCTAATTTATTTGAGTAGAGGTGTTTAAAGTATTCTGTGATGGTAGTTTGAATAAAAAGTTTAAAGTGCTAATATCTGAGTAAGTTAATATGAATGAGGTTCCTAATGTGTAAATGGAGATTATATTTAGGAGATAAGAAGTCAATGTATTTTCAGCCTCAGAAATCCCTAACTGTTGTTGTCCAGAGCCTGGCATCACCAATTGCTTGCATGTCTTCTTGGGCATGTTGGGGAAGCTGCCAGTCAGTATCTAGGACAATTCCCACACCCCGCATGGCCAGTAGCTAGAGACCTGGACTGGTGCTAGGAGCCAGATAGGGAGAGAAGCCTGAGGCAGTTGTCCTTCTGCTTCTCCACTTCCTGTCTGAGGAAACATGGAGCTGCTGAGAGAGCCAATGAATTTGCAGAGAGACCTAATGTTAGAGAAAGGAGGGGCAGCAGACAGGAAGTTGAGACACAGACCCCAGCAGTAGATACCACTCATCACCCCCAGCCAAAGGTAGATGGGGCCTTTCAAACTCAACAGTTACCAACCCAAAGAACAGAACAAGGGAGTTACTCTGACGCCAGAAAATGTGAAAATGCAGAGAAAAAAGCTAGGATCGGGTTCCTCTTCACCCCAGGTCATGAGGTCACAAACACCTGTATGCCAAGGAGGAAGAAAATATGTGACTGGGCACTTTACCTGCAGACACTGAGTATGTATGTGAAATACTAATTAAAGATACTGGGTTGGCCTGAGTCTCCTGGGCTGGATTGAGTCTATTCTGCCTTGCTTCAGTGGAAAGATCAAATCAGTTAATTAAAAAAAAAAATTCTCATGTTGTTTTTATTATTTAAATGCAGTAAAAGTGAAATTGAAACCTGGTTACAGAGATAAGTATTGTAAGACAGGCTTTCTATTTTTGACAGAAGAGAGATTTTAGAGCAGGTGAGTACTGGGCACTAAGGGTGAAGGTGGGTGGGTATCTCCAAGTCAGGAGAGAGCAGGGAAAAGGGAATATCCAGACATAAGCCAAGTTTTTCCACTTGACAATTTGCCTTTGGCCTATCCTGTTTGTCTTTATCTGGTCTCAAATAACTAGAAGCTGAAGTCAAGAGGCTTGTCCTTTGTTCTGCAGACAGAGCACAGTCCAGCCCAAGCAAGAATTATATTATAATCTATTATGGAGAAAAGAGAGGGAGAGAGAAGGTACACTTTTGTGGAGGTGTTTTCTTTCAAAATTCTTCTGCGTGATCTTTTTTCCCAAATATAGTTCCAAGGTGTTTATGAGTTCCTTTAAAATGTTTTCTTCTTTTATTATTTCTTTTTTCTTCTTTCCTGCTCTAAGCATGCTTATTTTTATTGATTTTGGACTTCAACCACCCTGGATTTTGTGGGAAATGAAGAGAGTTAGAAAAGTGAGTCAATAAATTGAGTGCTAGGACAGAGGAAAGACATTCAACAGAGGATTATTGCCAACCTATTTGCCTAAATTCTCAATTTACTGTGCTAGGGATTTGGTTTAAGTAGTGGATCAAAGTGTTCAATGATTTTAGGAACGCATGTGCAGATGCCACTCACTGGAATGTGAACATTTAAAATATGGGTTTTTTTTTTATTCAACAAATATTTATTGAGCAATAAATATAGCCAGCTACTAGTGAAATAGCAGTAAAAAGAGAAAAACAACAACAAAGAACAGATACTGTGTACCTGGCCCCCTGGAGCTTTACTTTTATGTGGGGAAGAAAAAGAATAATCAAATAAATGAAACATAATGTGGCAGGTGGTATTAACCATTATGAAGGAAAAACAAAGCAGGTTAATGGATTAGATAGTGACTACCAAGGAGGAGAGAGAGCCGTAACCATTTTTAAGAAGTCTTCTTATGGGCCAGGCGCAGTGGCTCACACCTGTAATCCCAGCACTTTGGGAGCCGAGGGGGGTAGATCACTTGAGGTCAGGAGTTCAAGACCAGCCCTGGTTAACATGGTGAAACTCCATCTATACTAAAAATACAAAAATTAGCTGCACATGTTGGCAGGTGCCGGTAATCCCAGCTACTTGGGAGGCTGAGGCAGGAGAATTACTTGAAGCCGGGAGGCGGAGGTTGCGCTGAGCTGAGTTGGTACCACTGCACTCCAGCCCGGGTGATGAAGCAAGACTCCACCTCAAAAAAAAAAAAAAAAAAAGAAAGAAAAAAAAAAGTAGTTCTCTTCTGAGAAGGTGACTATTTATTTATTTATTTATTTATTTTTTTGAGATGCAGCCTCAAATTCCTGGACTCAAGTGATCTCCCTGCCTCAGCTTCCTGAGTAGCTGCAGCTACAAGCGGGCACTATCATACATGGCTAATTTTTTACTCTGTTTTATTTTTACATTTTGTAGAGACAGGATCTCACTATGTTGCCCAGTCTGGGTAGGTGACATTTTAGAAGAAACCAAAATATAGTAGGGAACCAACCACTGTGATGTTTAGAGTAGCCCCTTTTCAGGCAGAGAGACCAGCAAGTACAAAGGCCCTGAGGCTCGTGTGCCTGGCAGGAGGGGTTGGAGCAGTGTAATCATTGGGGAGCGGTGGCTCAGTTGGCCATGGGCAGGTCAGAGCAGAATCTTTGAAGGCACTAGAAGGACTTTTTTTCCCAAGTTGATATAGGATGCCATGAAGTTTTGTTGAGCAGAACAGTGAAATAAACTGATCCATGTTTTAACCAAATTGACTTTGCTATTGTGTTGAGAATAGATTAACAAAAAACCCAGAAATTAGATTTTGAGGAGAAAGGATCAATATTGAAATAGTCATTTTGGAAAGTGGGGAGGCAAATTGAGTTGCAATGTGTAATAGGATTGTTGGAGCACCATGAACCCACTTCAGGTGGTGGTCACACATTTCAAGTCACAGAAGCCAGGATGGTTACATGTTTTGTCAATTCATGTCCAGCTTCTCATAGCCAAGCACAAAACAAACAAAAGTTGAATTCAACGAAGGTGACATTTTGTCAGGCAAGTATACAATAAAGAAGAGAGGCAGTAGTGTTAGGGGACTGTGTGAGGCCGTCATTATGACGATGAATCATATTTTAACACATTGAGTGAGCAGGGAAGTGAGAATGTGAAGAGAATGAAAGACAGACTAAAGTTGCTAGGATCTCTTTCACCACTAAAATGAAGCATCTTTGGATGGTGTATGAAAGAGATGAAAGTGAAAATAAATAAAAAGAGGTGGTCACAAAGTGGGATACTTCAAATGGAAGTTGTTGAGATCTGCACTAGGCAACAACAGTATCTAGGATATAACCTGGGAGAAGGTGGCCGAGGGAGGTGGAAACAAAATCATTAGACATCGGGAGGTCAAGGCACTGAGAGTGAGGATAACAAAAGGATTTTCCACAGTGTCAATCGACGTGGATATCACAATCACCAAGAATGATCGCAGAGTACTGGTGGGGAGTCAGTGAGCTACTTGCTACATTTTCACAGAATGAGGAGATGTGACCTCAGTGTCTGCAGATGATTTTAACAAGATGGGGGTATTGATAGGAGTTTGCCACATGGCATAAACTTCGAAGAGCTAGGATTTTGTGTGTGTGTGGGTGGGTGGAAATAGGTAATACTAACTTGGAAATATCAATAAGCAACAAAGGAGAGTGTCTACCACATCTTCTGATTTACGAGATAAAAGAGAGAAACATTTCACCATTTTTAGAGATTACAAGGAAAGCACTATTGGAAGTGCAACCAGGTTTTAATTATAGCAAGAAGGTAATGGAAACATTTAAAGAATTAAGATGAGTTTTCAGGAATCTCAGAGAGCCTACTGGAAGGATTTGAGGGGGAAAGGAGGTGTGGAAGGTTGTTCCAGATTAGGGGATATTCAAAGCAATATGAAAGAGTTCAGGTGATGAGAGATGAATTGTGGTTCTTGGGAGTGACTGAAGTAAACAGGAATGTTGGACATGATGGGTTTAGTCCTGAAATAAGATTTTGCTATCTGCAGAAAGGATTACTCAGCCCCCTCACATGTCGGGAAGCCTCCAGGGAAGTATGGAGAGGTGAGAAGGAGGATTTAAGAGTTGGTCATAAAAATGCCAAACAGGAAAGGTTTAGATTTACTCAAAAATGCCTGATTACTTAACACAGAGCTGCATGTTCAGTACTACAATTTACTAGTAGAACCCTGGAGTAAATGGTCCAAATAAACTTACCATGATGATGATGACCTTCTTATTATCACCAGGTATTGAGTGCTCATCATGCTAAGTGATTATATCTACTATTTCATTTAACTTCACAAACAGCATTGTAAGTTGGTACAATAATCTCTATTTCATAGTTAAAAAACAAAGTCAGCCAAAGTTTGAACTTAGAGCTCTCTGACTCCAAAGTTAATGTTGAACAATGGTGAGGGTATGGAATTTTGGACAAGTTTTGGGTAGAGATGAAGTGAAAGTCTGGTTTTGGCACTAAATTCAACTCCACAAATATCAAGTGTCCATATTTCAGCAGTGCACTGAAATGAGAAAGATAAAAAAAACTTGGTCTTAGAGAATCTTGAAATCTATTGGACAGAATAAGTACAATAAAATTACAGTCCATTATGACTTATGCAAAGATAAAAATGCTCCTGTCCAGACAGGGTTAGTACAGAGGAAGAAATGCCTAACCCTGTATCAGGAAGGTTTTGAGGGATGAATCAGAGTTGTCTAGGCAGACAAAGTGTTAACATGATTAAAGACACAGGTGGATTCCTTAGGCTTGAATGGAAAGAGGGACCCAACATTTTCAACATTTCAGAGGGAAAAGGGAAGAATTAGTGAAGATATAGTCATGTGTATGGAGGGGGGCAATGAAAAAGCTAAAGAAAAACTGTACCTTGGATTTATATAAATTGTATAATCTTTCACATAAAAGCAGAGACTGATAAGACAAAAATTAGAACTGTTCAGAGCTTCTCATATCTGTAATCATCACAAGTAGGTCTTATCCCCATTATACAAATGACAAGGAAAGAGACAGATGTCCAAATATATTTGACTCAAAAGTTCATGTGTGCTCTGCCTCCCACAAAGGAGAGTCTCAAATATATACCACATTGCGTATAATTCATTTGGCCAAGTTAGGAACAGTATCAACAAAGAAGATGGGAAAGAAAAAAAATAGAAACAAAAAATGAATCACATAAAGATATAGAAGGATTCTATAGGTAAAGATACAGATTGCTAAAACTTCTCATTCATCATCATGAACACTTAGTCTAATTTGATTAAGTGCCAAGCATACAAAAAGGCTTAGAACACCCTCTATAGCTTGTGTTAGAAATAGACTACGTATATGAAAACAACTGGTTTATTCATTCATTATTTCACAAAAATATATATGTTTATATTTATTTAGGAGTTAATATGTGCTGGACCAGTTCCTGGTCACTGTGAAATATAAAAATAAGTAAGACAGATTGCCTGCCCTGCAGGAACTCACAGTTAAATAAAGGAGACACAAACAAACAAGTCATAGATATATGGAAAATGCTCTAAGAAAGTTCCTAGCTTGAGGGACATTTCATACAGACTTCAGAGAGAAAAAAAAATGTGAGTTTTCTGGCAAATGTTAGATACTCCAAAAGGCTATGGCTCGAAGCGTTGCCCAGTGGATGTGAGTATAAGGGAGAGTGTCTGGTTACTTTTTGGTTTCTGAGTTTTGGCCTAGTCAACTAGAAAGTCAAAAAAGAGGGATCTGGGTATGTTTACATTTACCTGCCCCA
Source organism: Chlorocebus sabaeus (assembly GCF_047675955.1). NCBI lineage: Eukaryota > Metazoa > Chordata > Mammalia > Primates > Cercopithecidae > Chlorocebus > Chlorocebus sabaeus. The sequence continues at coordinate 100,283,404 of NC_132913.1, read as the reverse complement.
GGTGATTCCTCTGAAGAGACAAAATTGGGAAGCATGAGTTAAGACAGTGGCTTTTAACCACAGGTACACATTAGAATCATTTAGGGAGCTTGGAAAAAGTGCTGCCTCAGCTCCATTCCAGTCCCATTGAACTAGAGTCTCTGGAGGTGGGTCTCATGCACTAATATTTTTAAAACACAGCCTAGGTCATTCTAATCGTCAAAATGGAAACCCTTGGGTTAACAGGATTTGCAGAGAAAAGGATAGTCAAAACAGGAGGCTAAGAAACAGCACAAATGAAACAGGAGCCCTAGACCTGGTGGGAGATGCAAGAAAAAATATGTTGTAACACTACACAGCCCTCTTAAAAACATGTGGTCAACTGCTAAATGTCAGAGAAACATCAACACGGTCACTGGATTTGAGAACCAGAAAGTAGCTAGTGACCCTGATGAAAACAGATTCAAGAGATAGTGGGACAAAAGCCAGATTACAATGGATTGCGGGATGAATGAAGGAGAGAAAGTGAAGAAAGAATATAGATGATTCTTTCAAGAAAGTTGTTTTGAAAGGAAGAATGAGAGGGTGAAAGTTCGAAAAGGATGAAAAGTTGGTTAATAAAAGATAGTTGGTAAAAGTTGGAGAACCTGAGACCTAGAGCAAATTAGGAGAAAAGTTAAGTTCTCCCCCTAGTAAAAGGCTTATAGAAGGATGTGGTTAGGGAGAAGTTTATACCTTAGGGGCAGGAGGGAAACCTGAAGGAACTCATGACTGACAAAGCCAAAAAGTGGTTGATAATTCAAAAAAGCTAAGGAGAAGGGAATTGAACTAAAGGGGAGATACAAAGACCTGCTGAGTGCAATTAAGGACTCCGCCTTAGTAAGAGATATTAAAATGAACTAATTGTGCATATTTATTCAATACATTTCTGAAAAACGGGTATAGAAGCGAAACACTGGATAAATGAATTGGTTTGGGATAGGTGAATTATGGGATAAGTAAAGCAGACAAAAGTTAGTGCTATCAGCATTCTTCTCTTGTAATATTAGGTACCATATGAATGGTAACAGAAGAAATCTTCCCAGAGCCAGTGCAAGAGGGAAAGTCTTCCAGGGAAAACATGACATGGAGGACAGTTAAAATTTTAGGCTTAAGAGAAAGCAGCTCACCCCTGTAATCCCAGCACTTTGGGAGGCCAAGGCAGGAGGATTGCTTCAGCCTGAGAGGTCAAATCTGCAGTGAGCCATGTTTGAGTCACTGCACTCCAGCCTGGGTGACAAGAGTGAGAGACCCTGTCTCCCAAAAAGAAAGAAAGACATAAACAAGTGTCAACCTCAATGCCAATGGTGGTAGTGCTCAGACCACAAAAACATCAGTTAAGCTGGCAACAGTGACCATTTTGATTAGAGCAGACCACTTATGAGCATAGAAGAGAGGAAATAGGCAAGGCCCAATTGTTGAAGGGCCTTGGGTGATGGAAAAAGGAGATCTACACTGAATTCTACCCTAATGAAGAACCACTGTTTGTTTTTGATAATGGAAAGTGGTGTGCAAAGTTGCATTTTAAGGGGGTTAATTTGGCAGCAACCTGTATTGTGCATCTGCATTTTAGAGTTGGCCGAAGTTTAGATTTTTGTTTTTGTTTTTGTTTTGGCTTTCATTATTGAGCTTCTTTAATAATTTATTCTCCCATTTTTCCACAATTTTCATTATTTAGCACCTCTTAGATTGCTCTCAAACTTAATTCCCTTTGCCTTCCCTGCCTCATTCCACAACTATGGAAAATTCCTCCTCCTTAGGCATCAGTTCTACTTCCATTTCTATTTATCAGCTGGGATTTTTTCTATCCTTTTAAAACTCCCTCTTCTTTCCTTCATCCTCCTAATGCAGGTTTCCACCTGGACCCTCCGCTCCTTTTTGTCTTCTTCAGCAGGCATTTTCCCTCTATGACTCAACCACCACCTCTATACAGGTGACCTGCATGTCTATACCTCCAGCCATTACTGCTATCCTGAGTTCCAGACCCAAATTTTCAAATTCCTATGATAAATTTTCAAATTCCTATGCATTCCCCATGTGCCTGAGACTCAGTGTTTCAAAAACAGAATTATCATATTACTTACAATAGTTTCTTTTCATCTCCAGGAAAGTTTTCTCTCTTTTTAAATTTTTGTGTCTCCTAATAACATTAAATCTATGTTTTTGTAGTAGTCTTTTAATTGACTTTCTTGATTCCGGTTTTTCATTGCTTTGATTTGAGCTATACACCTTTGTATAGGAAAAAAACAACTGTTTTTCTCTATATTCACACTCCATGCATCAGTGACCAAACGTGTGGGATTTTCCCCACACTGAGCAATTATCCAATTCTCTGCAGACACCAACTCTACGTCTTATAATCCAATTCAATTCTGACACCAACCAGAGTTAGCATGGACCCCATGGGTTAAGAACTCAGTTTCACAAGACTTTCTTCTACTCTTCAGGTGCCAACTGCAATTAGTAAGTCCCCAGGTTACCTATAACTTCTATCTGACTTGGCTACAAATTGGATGTTCCCATGACCCTCTCCTCAGATTTGATAATTTGCCAGAGCATTTCACAGAACCCAGGAAAACAGTTTACTTACTAGTGTTCATGTATTGCAGAGCATATTTTAAGGATACAGTTAAACAGCCAGAGGAAGAGATATTTAGGTCAAGGTCTGGAAGGGCCCCAAAACATGGAAGCCTCTGTGCCCCACCCTCCCAGCAGGTAGATGTGTTCTCCAACATGTAAGCTCTCTGCACCCCATAGTTCAGGGATTTCTATGTCGACTTCATCACATAGGCATGTTTGATTAGTCATCTCCAGTCCTTCTCTTCTTGCCAGAGGATGGGGTGCAAGAGCTGTTGTTCCAAGCTTCTAATTATAGTTTGGTGTTTCTGGTGATCAGCCCATATCTAGGAGCTCACAAAAATTGCCTCATTACAATAAATGATGCTCCTATCAGCCAAAAAATTCTAAGGGATAGAAGCTCTGTGTCAGGAACTGGGTCAAAGGCCAAATATTAGAACAAAAGATACACCCAGCACCCCTACTGGTCAGGAAATTACAAAGATTTTGGACACTCTATGCCAGAAGCCAGGGGCAGAGACCAAACATTTAATTTTTGTTATGTCACAACCTTAGCAGATAAATCTTCCTGAATCAGAATTTGATTCATATTCTCCAGCTGGTCCCATCCTTAGCCTTCCTGGCCTCTCAAGCTTTAATGGACCTTCCATTGTTCATTGATTCAAGTTCAAAAGCTTAAACTTCTGACCTCTGCAATCTGTCTCCATCTATTCCTCAAATCATTTGTTCTTTAGTAGCAATAATATTTCTGTTGATCTTTATGGTTTTCTGCATTGTTTTTGTGTCCTGAATTGAGTTCTATTAACCCCTCATCTTCATTTTGTTTGCTTATTTAGTAAGTAAACAGTTTTCAACATCTCCTGTAATTCTAACAGGAGGTAAGTGATTCCCACTTGGTAATTTACCTGCCTTACAGGTAATGTGTTCTTTGTCTACCCCAAACACAAGCTGCTCCATCTCCACACCCAACTCCCAAACATGATGGTTTCCTGAAGGTAAATGTGACCTTGCTCATAAAAGTGCACTTCTTTTTATTTATAATCTTTTTTTTTTATAAGAGACTATGCTCTGCTAGTACTTTTTGGTCTACTGTTTTTTGTTTGTTTGTTTGTTTTCTTTCTTTAACATAGGCTTTCTGGGCAGGTAATCTGTGAGGCAGACTGCCATGTCACTCACTACCTTCTTACACAAATTACTGCACACATAGTGAATGGTATACTCTGGGGCCTCTCCTGGCTTCTTACCTTTTCTGCTTTCACAACAGTTCAGTCTCTACTTTCCTAAGTATGAAAGGATTTCTTTATGTGTGCATGTATTTGATGCCCAAGGCCCTAGTCTTTAGCTAGAATTTTAAAGCTGGCTCATGCTTCTGTGCTATGTGAAGAAATAATTAAGGATGCACCTACAAGGTTTCTGTACTCTGCAGGGTCCGGAAAGAAAGGCAGTGCTCTGATGGAAGTCCTCCTAGGTCTGAACACCTTTCACTGCACCAAGGCTATTGTCCTCTGAGAGTTTTATATTAAACTTTCTTTTATCCAACTCCCCTGGTTGATTTTCTAATCATCTGAGTTTTAATAAATATAATTTCCCTTGTTTGTTCTGCCTGTAAAATACATTTTTAACAATTGTTTGAGTTTTACAGCTTAAATATTTATTTTGGCCTATTCTTTCTACTAAATTTTAAACATTGTTTAAATTATCACTTTTCCTAGAAATTACATGTTGCTTCCTAAGGATTTTAATAGAGAATAAGAACATAGTAAATATGAACTAATTTGCAAAACACCAGTTGCTATTGTAACATTTTATGCATAAATTTTTTTTCTTCCCTTCTAACATGATTGGAAGCTTCATGTAGGTAATCATCAATCATATTTTATATATTTTTTTTGTATCCATCACTAGCACCTAATTGGGCCATGGAGATAGTAGACAGTAAATATTTGTTGGCTTTTTGGTTCAGAAACACAATCAACCAGTGTTGAAAATGGACTTTTCATAACCTTCAGCTTCAAAGAAATCATACTAATTTATTGAACTTAGAATTTAACCAAACCTCATTTTTTTTTATTGCTTCCTAGAACAAACTTTTGGTTCTCTCCACCTCTCCAAATTTGAATGAAATTCTGTTGGTTTGATCTTGACTGTTATCTAGATTTCCACATGTTAATAGGAATGAAGTGTTAGCTTGCCCTACTTATTATTAATGATTTCATCTAGTACCATACAGCTAGGAAATAATGAATAATCTTGTCCCTTGAATTTATAATAAATACATTTCAACTATCTTCTATACAGAGCCTTATCTGTAATTTTTAGAGATCAGACTAAAGCTACAGGCTCTTTGGAAGGTGTGTTTGTATACTTTCAAAATGTTTGATTAGGGAAGTTACTAAAAAAATGTATCTTTTTGCTAATAAATAAAAGTATAATAATGAATCCTGGAAGGAAAAATTGGAGATGAATTTAGAATGTTGAATATGCAATTGAAATTTTGAGTTAACAATTTAGGTAGTATTAAGGCAAAACACTTGAACAATCCACATGAAATCCATGTCAAATAATTGTTAGGAAATAGAAAAGGTATGTTAATATGCATGACATCTTCATGAAACCAAGTCATTTCTTTTCTGATCTACTCTGAACTTCAGAATGGGGACAAGATTTAAACTTCCGAATCTGAAGCTTTTTAAAAAGCAAAAAAGTTTGCATGAAAATTTTATTTAACTTAAAGTTGAATCAATATGAAATAATATTCATTGCAAGTAAGTCAAATCATAAATATTGTAATGCCTCTGCTAATCCTGTGCTTGCTGCCATAAAGTAGACATGAAAAATAAAATAAAAAGGCTAATATTTGTTCTCACAGTTTATTCCTATTAAAGGAAAAAAAATTTTAAACACTAAAAAGTGAAATAATAAAATAAAAAAATCCCTCAAGATAAAAACAGAAGACACATCACATGGCAATATTTATTTGCAAACATATTCTTTAATCTAGTCCTGTGTTTAACCATATGTCATTCCCTTCTTTTTTCCCTCTCTCCCTTCTCTCCCCAAACATGGCTGAGCATCTTCTGCATGTCAGGCTCTGTGCAGGATATAGGGTGACAAAGAAGAACAAAACCCAGCTTCTGACCTCAAGTGCAAAGCGTAATTAAAATCTTCAAGAATCCTCATTTGACAGCTCAAACATCCCAACACCAAGAGCTGGAAGAAGGGGATTGTCTCTTCTCATTAATGATCTTTGGGTTCTTAGAGGACTTTTAGTCCCATCCATGGTGTCTCCCAGTCATAAAACCTGTTGATTATGGATTGTAGCCTGCCCTATACATCTATACTGGACATCTTCATGGAACCAAGTTAATTTTTCTAATCCAGCTTGAGCTTCAGAATGGGGACAAGATTTAAATGAAGTGAACTATTTAGAGGCAATAGGGGCATTACTTATGTAGCAATACTAAACAAGACAAAGAGGTTAAATCAGAACTCAAACTTTAGATTATGTTGTCTCAAGGTCATTTTCATTAGTCTAAAATATTCTGAACTTCAGCAATCACTAAGTGTTGTTACTCCTGAAGTCTTGGGAAACAATATGGATCAACAAGACTTAGAATTAAATGAAGGAAAATCTACTGTGAGTAAGGAATGTGTATCTTAAGGGAAATAATGGTACTCCCTAAAGTTATCATGACCTACATGTAAAGAAATCGTATAATTCCTGGCACACAGTAAGTGATCAATAAAAATTATTAAGGGAAATATCTATGTCAAAATGATGTATAGCTTTCAGAAGACAGATGTGGGAAACTACCTTCAAAGATATTTCCATGCCAGTGACTGTGGCCCAGTCTGAGGAGACAGGTGTCGTCTTATTTCCACACCCAGGTCAGTGTTTATATGTGTGAGGGGTTTCAAGAGATTATTGTGTTTCCATTTTTCGACTTTTATTTCAAGAATGGTATGTCTGGCTGCCTTGTTCCTCTTGGCCCTTCTGGTTCTGGTAGCATAAGTTGTATGAAAGGGAACTGAAGACTCTGCTTCTACTTTCTTCCTTATTGGAAAGATTTGCCAGGTTTACTCATTAAGGGATGGTGATGTTCCAGGTGGGCTGCAAGGCTAAGTTTCTTTCCTTTATCTGAAGTATTTTTAACCCTGTCCTTGGATCCAGATTTTAAGACCACATCCATGGGAGGTTTGACATTGACACTGGACTCAAGAGTATTGCCATTCTTCTGATTCTAGTTCCTGAAATGTTACATAGTACTTTCTAAGCCTCTCCATAACCATCCTGTGCTGAAATAATGAAGGCTTTAAAGCAATGATGCCAGCCTAGTTCAACTCCCAAACATGGAGCTCAGATTAGAGACTGTTTGAAAAGGTGAGTAACCTTAGTGCTGGTGACTTTACATTCTGAAGTTGCCTATGAGGAGTGTCCAGAGTCTGACTAAACCTGACAGTTTGCTTATTCCTTATGAAAACATTAGGTGTCAGGGCAATGGCTCAACAGAAATGACTCTCACACATTCCTTCAAGTAGGAAGAGGAGAGACATGCAGGTTCCTTTTATGTCTCATTAGGGATATGCCTAAGAGTCCCTGGGAGGCAAAAAGGGGTCATACAGAACACAGGAGTCTCAGTTCACAGTATTATTAATTTGAAGTTTCCTTAAAACTTCCAGGAATCAAGAGTCTTAGGGGAAAAAGGCACACTTTACCCAGAAAACCAGGGCTTACTGGATGAGCGGTAAAGGAAATTAGCGAGGAAGAGACAGGCTCTGCAGGCAGGGAAGTGGACAATTGTGTATTCTTTATGGCTCCAAACCTGGTGAATGACCTTTCTTCTCTCATTCTGTAGTGTTTGTCCCTGATGTACCTTTGGGCTGGCACCAGCCTACTCTAGCAAATTGTGTTAATTCTGGATTTGTGGGGTGGAGCTTAAACAATTATTACAGTTTGGGTGGAGCATCTGAGGAAACATGTTCCTTGAAGTTCTGGAATTCAAGCAATTTAGCTTGTTCTTTCAGCTAGAAACAGAAGCAGGGAATATTTCCTAGGTTCTATGTCTTCCTACTATTTTTCACTTCTATTTGTTTGTGTTTTGATTTCTATGCCAACTGTTTGACTTTATTTAGGTTTTAATGTTGTAAATGACCTCGACATCTCTTAGGGAGTGGAGGTTAGATATAATGTGATACAATTTCTTTTTCTTTTTTTTTGTGTGGTAAATTGTGTGGTGTCATAACTAATCTGAAAAGTTAAACAGATGTCTTTGAGGAAAGAAAACTGAGATTATACTATAATCATTTAGTTAATATTCTGGTTGCTCAGGCAAAAATCTTAGTCATGTTTGCATCCTTCCTATTCCTCACATCCCACATCCAAATCACCAGCAAAGCTCCAGGCTTTAATCCCAAATATCTCCCAAATCAACCTTTTCTCACCACCTCCAGCAAAATCATCCTTGCCCAGGCCTTGAAAGAAAGCTGGGATTTGCAATGGTCTTCTAACTTATTACCTTCATTTCACTCTGCCTCTTCCCCATTCTCAACCCATAGCCAGAATGGTCCTTTTAAAACCTAAAGGATCATACGATTTTTTCATGTTTCTCATCTCTCTTAGAATAAAAACCTAAATGCTTATTATGGCCTATAAGGCTAGGGCTGAAACCTGATTGATCTGAGCTAACCAGCTGCCCCTCCCCAGCTTGATCCTTCTGCTACTTAAAACTCATTGAATATGACAACATACATCTACCTTGAAACATCAGGGTTTCACCCTTTTCCCCAAATATCTTCATGACTTGGTCCTTCACCTCCTTCAGCTCTGTGCTAAATGTAATTTCCGCAGTGCCTTTCATGATCATCTGATATCTGATATCACCATACTCCTTGCCAAGCCACTCTGCCTCCTTTACGTTTCTCCTAGCACTTATTAGTGCTTCACTATACTTGTTAGTCTCCCTTGTTAGCAATGTCTGTAGAAACCTTTCTCACTGATTTATCCCCAGATACTAGTCAGTTTCTGACACATTGTATGTTTCAACAAACAGCTGTTGACTAAACATTGACTAAGTTAATAATCAGGGTTAGTCTTCTACAGAGAAGTAGATGTAACCACTGAGAGAAAAAAAGTTGGGTTTACTACTCTCTCCTTGTTCACTCACCTATTTTATCCAAGTCTTATTAACATTAGGTTGCATTCCACAGTTAAAAGGAAAAATTAAATACTAGTTAGCTGCCATGGTTGCTGTTCAGGAAGAGGTCCTGAATCTCTGTCAGGACAGCCATGGGACTTGTGACCAATTGGTATAAGTCATAATTCATATACAGATCTGATATATAAGCCCATTACTCCATCATAGTCTACAATTTTGCATAGGGCTAGCCATGAAAAAAATGTGCCCTTTTGTATACAAAGTTATTGGCCTATTTCTTTCTCTAGCGCATCAAAAGTTATGAATATACACATACCCTAATCACTGGGATTATACATACTGAGATCATACCCAATGGGACAGATAAAATCTTTCTCCAACTGTGGCTATGGTAATTGTTTCTTTTCCTGGCCACATCATTTTGGACTTCTAGTTTGCTGACTCATTTCCTGTGTTTCATATTGTTCTTTTCTATAATGCTTTCTCACATCATGGAGTTTTACATTAATTGGAGAATATTTTTATTTGTATAATGGCAGACCACTAGAAGTTCAGATTTTAAATACAGAGCTATCTATAGTGACTATTGCTATAGATTCAGTCATCTGTCTTCTAAATTGCCCAGACTTTGAGGTTTTTCAAAACACTGGTGCATGTTTTTCCTTAACTATAATATAAAATGGTAATAATAATGTCTACCAAAGAGGACTGTAGTGAGATTTAAATTAGATAATCCCCATGGAGATTTTAGAAGAGTAGTTGGCACAAGGTAAGCCATCTATTGTTAATTACTATTGTTTACTTCAGTAGTAAGGTGACATTGTCTGTGTTCTTTGCTTTTCTTCTCTGTATTTGAGGATGTATGTGTGTCGGGAGGAAGAGTGAGACCCTATTCTGCTTTATGGCTGGAAAAGCAATTTCTGGATTGAATCCAATCAGTGAAATGATTCCTTTTTTGGAAATTATGATTTTTGTGGCATTTCTGTTATAACACTATTGACTAGAGGACTCATTTTGAGTGCTGCCTCAGCCTTCTTGGATTTTCATTTTAGACAGTTTACATTTTCTGTCTGCTATGCAGCATTTGTTTATGGGATTCAGTTTAGCTCCACAGATGTTCACTGATCAACTGCTATTGATTGGATGCTAGGGATACAATGGTGATTGACACAATACCCCCACCTCAGAGATCTTATAGTATCCTGGGGTTTTGCTTTTTGCCACATCTTTCTCAAGTCTGTGAACCAGGAGACCAATCATTATAACCTGGAAAAATCAGTGCCAGCTCATTGCTGGATTTGACTCAAATCAGCAACCCATACTCATTTAATCCCACATAGTTCCTAATGACATCAGTGGGAATTTTGAGGGTGTATCTGAGAAGAATTTTGTTCACTCTTTGCATTCTTTCTAAGTATAAGCATATGTACCCAGGAAGTTTGATGCTTATCTGTTCTTCCTCAGGCTTCAACATGCCAGCCACCCACTGCTGTGGAACTGTTGAGAACACTTGAGACACATGGTTCTTCAGAATGAGATAAAGAGCTAGAAGAAATTTATAAATTATTAGATCTAAAATGAACCCATGGAGATTATCCTGCTGCCAGGTTCTAGAATCTAGCTCGAACTATGCATTTGACTGATAAATTACATTAATGAGGCTCTCAGAGACTGCTCAAGGATGCCCTGTGACATCTCAAGGGTCACCCAGCTGGCTGTGGTTTAGGCAGAACTAAGAGTTACATCTTCTTTTAACACAGTTTTTCGTTAACTGTAGAGTGTCTGAGTATTTCAGTTCTCAACTTCTGTGATGCTGTCAGCTATTATTCTATTTATCTTAAAAGTCTCAATATTGGCAATATGACTTCCTTAAAGCCAGAGTTGTTAAAGAATTAGGAAAATGATTTAATTTGCCATGAAAAAGATGTGACTATTAACACCTCTTAGGGAATTTCTTTCCTCTATTAGGTTTTCACAAATGTAAAATGTATTCATTATTCAAATGTGCTATGTGAAGGTGCTTGGGAATTAGTACGCTTAAATTCTATGTCATTGCCCTAGGTCTCTTTATGTAGTGCTTGGACTCTATGCAGTCTTTGGAGGGGAGAGAAAAGACATGGGAGTTATGGAAAGGTCAGTGGATGAAGAGCTAGTTCTTTTGCAATTAAGATTAAAAAAACAAGATGGAACTGCTTCCTGCTTTATATTTTGCCCAGTTAATTACGTATGTTCCCAAATTATAATCTAACATAACCTATAGAATTTTTCAGAAGGAGGGAGCCTTAGAGACCATTAAGTCAAAAGTTGGAAGAAAGGAGACTGAGTATCATCCCCTGTAGGAAGATAAGATGCTAATTTTTAGAGGCACTCAGCCTCTAAAATCAATTTTTCTTAACATTGAGAATTATTGAGTGGCTGGAAAAGCATCTTACTCTATGAAATATAGTCACTGTTTAGTGCCTTTCCATTTTATTTACTATTTAAAGCATACAACAGCTAGTTAACCAACTACTTATAAAATATATTTAATGTTTAGAGGCACTCAATGTGGTTATAAAATGATTTTTAAGGGTATACAAATGTGGTACATTAACCACATTTCATGAACTATGGTTCCCTCTGGAAAAACAAAAACGTTTTCCCTGGCATCCTGCAGCATCTCATCCTGAAGTTTGTAAATGGCCCATACTGCTCAAACTGGCTGCCTCACTGGCTTTTGATGCCAGCCACTTTAGAGCACACACCAGAAAGATCAATATAACCCCTACATAAGTGATAGAGCACCGTGCACTCAAAGGCTGTTAGACTCTCCGATAAAGAATGGCTTGACAGATGCAGTGAAATTAAGCAGCATGCACAAAACCCGAGTAAAGAGGTTGTAGGGCTATAGTCTTTTCTCAGTGCACAGTGGATTGATGGGTGCGCCGTGACACAAGATGCATTGAGATGAGACTTGTCCCTGCCATGTGTATGCATTAGCGAGTTTACGGTCTAATGAAAACATAGGGAGAGTCTAACAAAGGATGGGATAAGAATGGAGCCTTTTTCAAAGGAACCTGCTTCAGAGAATTATGATAAGCGAGACATAAGAGGACCTAGCATAAACTTAACAGTGAGGAAATGTTCAACGCTATTTATTTTCAGGCAATATCCTAGTTCCCTGAAAACACTCTACATCACAATGTACTAATCTCTATCTTTCATTATTAAAATTCCATGGCATTGATTATTGAGAAAATGTGATGGAAATGTTGCTTTCAATTTCCCGTTCATGTAATGAAGCTGAATGTGTGATGATGTTCATTTTGTCTTGTTTACTTTGCATGTACCTCCTGCTGCATGCAGCCTGGCAGAAGGGCTTCTACCCCAAGAATATGCCACACTATAGCTGGGGAAAGGATGCAAAGACAGAGATTTAGGGCAGCCTGCAGTAAACCCATACTTTGATTTGTCATATAGAGGGGCAGTAATACTAGAAGGGGTAGTCAATGTAAAGTTCTAACCAAAGATAGTTGATGGGGAAGTAGACCAATTCTTAACCAAAAGGTTTTTTAAAAGCATAAACTATAAAGAAGTAGATAATGTTAAGGAATAAAAATAGACAATAAAAATTGTTTAGTGGGAGCTGTAGCTTACAGTGCAATGTGTTTCAGTTCTCTGGGCCACTTCAAAACGTGCTAGACGGGAGTTCCAGTTTTGGTTCAGCATGTAAGAAGCTTGGAAGTCATCACTCCATTCTAACAGTTAAAATACTGAATAAACTGAAAGGCAACAAATCTTAGATCCCTCAGAGAATTGAGAACACAGGGCAAACCACTATCCCCCAAACTGGGGACAGACTGGCAAATACAGAGAAGCACAACTTAAAGGAGAATAAACCTTGTGGGACCTGGTTCAAGAGAGAAAAACTTAAACTGTAATTGACTAATTGCTGAAGACTCAGTATGAACAAATCTGAATGCCAAAAACTCCAGGGGAGCCCAGTTTTTGGTGAGCACCATGTTTTCTAGGTTTTACTTTCAGGAGCTCTACCAGGTTCTCACAGTAAAAAGGAAAGAAATATTCCCTATGCGTTCTGCATGGAGAGGGAAAAAGCAGCCATTGTGAAATATGCTCAGAGAATTCTGTCCTTCCTAACAATTGCTGCCCTCAAGAGAAACTATTTTGCTGGAACCTAATCTACTGGGGTTTTATCAGAGCCTAAGTGACACCAAAGAAGGGAAGTACCCAACCCCAGCCCCCTCTAAGCCATCCTGTCCCACTAAGTGGGGGCAAAAACTTAGAAACACTTGTGAAGATTACAGTCCAGCAATATAGCCTCATTATATGACTGAGACCTATTCACAGGACCATAGCATGCTTCCCCTCCCACCATACCTTACTACCATATAACTAAAAGCTTATTTATTGCAGTTCCTTTTACCTAGTACATCATGTCTAGCTTTCAACAAAAAACTACAAGGCATACTAAAAGGCAAACAACAACAACAACAACAACAAAAACCCCACAGTTTGCAGAGACAGAAAAAGCTCAGAACCAGGCTCATATATAGTAAGGATTTTGATATTATCAAGCCCGTAATTTAAAACAACTATGATTAATATGCTACGGATTCTAACAGAAAAAGGTAGACAACACTCAAGAACAGATAGGCAATTCAGCAGAGAGATGGAATTCTAAGAAAGAATCAAAAAGAACTGTAGAAGCCAAAAACACTGTAACAGAGATGAAGAATGCTTTTGATGGTGTTATTAGTAGATTAGACATATCTGAGGAAAGAATTAATGAGCTTGAGGATATGTCCACAGAAACTTCCACAACTAAAAAGCAGAGAGGAGTGATATAATTAAAATATTGAGAAAAAAAGAAAAAAAAAAACCAAAAAACACCAACCTAGAATTTTGTATCGTGTACATTATTCTTCAAAGTGAAGAAGTACAGACATAGTTGATTGTATCATGCTTCACTTTATAGCACTTTGCAGATATTATGATTCTTGCAAATTGAAAGTTTGTGGCAATCCTGCATTGAGCAAGTCTATTCATGGTATTTTCCCAACATGTGCTCACTCTATGTCTCTGTGTGATATTTTGGTAATTCTCACAATAATTCCTTTTATCATTATTATTATATCTGTTATGGTTATTTATGATCAGCAATCTTTGATTTTACTACTGTAATTGTTTTGGAATGCCATGAACTGCACTCATATAAGAGGGCACGTTTAACTGATAAATGTCGTGTGTGCTCTGCCTGCTCCACTGACTCGCCATTCCCCCATCCCTCTGCCTCATTCTCAGGCCTCCATTTTCTCTGAAGCACAATATTTAAATTAGGTCAATTAATAACCCTACGATAGCCTCTAAGTGTTCAAGTAGAAGGATTAGTTGCAGGTCTCTCACTTAGAATCAAAAGCTAGAAATGATTAAACTTAGTAAGGAAGGCAAATCAAAATGTGAGGTAAGTTGGAAGGTAGGCCTTTTGTGTTAAACAGTTTAGCCAATTTGTAAATGTAAAAGTTCTTGAAGAAAATAAAAAGTGCTACTCCAGGGAACACATGAATGATAAGAAAGCAAAACAGTCTTATTGCAAATATGGAGAAAGTCTTAGTGGTCTGGATAGAAGATCAAACCAGCTACAACATTCCATTAAGCCAAAGCCCAATCCAGAGCAAGCCTGTAACTCTAATCAAATTTTTTGAGGGCCAAGAGAGGTGAGGAAGCTGCAGAATAAAAGTAGAAAGCTAGTGGATCTAGCAAAGACAATGATGAAGGTGGACATATTAAACAACAGATTTCCATTGTAGAGGGAAGAGCCTTATACTGCAAGATGCCATTTAGGATTTTCATAGCTAAAGTCAATGTCTGGCTTCAAGGCTACAAAGGACAGGGAAAATCTCTTGTTAGGGACTAATGTTGGTGGCTTGAAGTTGAAGCCAATGATTACCATTCTGAAAATCCTAGAGCCCTTAAGAATCATGCTAAATTTACTCTGGCTGTGTTCTGTAAATGGAACAACAAAACCTTGATGACAGCACATCTCTTTACAGCATGGTTTTCTTAATATATATTTTAAGCCCACTGATGAGACCTATTGCTCAGAAAAAAGATTCCTATCAAAACATTACTGCTCATTGACAATGCACCTGATCATACAAAAGCTACAATGGAGATAGATAAACAGAATAATGTTTTCATGACTGCTAACATAACATCCATTCTGCAGCTCATGGATCAAGAAGCAATTTCAACTTTTAATTATTATTTAAGAAAGACATTTCATAAAGCTAGAGTTGCCATACATAGTGATTCCTCTGATGGATCTGGGCAAAATAAATTGAAAATGTTCTGGAAAGAATTCACTTTAGATGCCATTAAGAACATTCTTTATTCATGGGAAGATGTCAAAATATCAACATCAACAGGGGTCTGGAAGAAGTTGATTCTAACCCTCATCGAAGACTGAAGGGTTTAAAACTTTAGTGGAGGAAGCAACTGCAGAAGTGGTAGAAATAGCAAGGGAACTAGAATTACAAGTGGAGCCTAAAGATGTGACTCCATTGCTCTAATCTCATGATAAAACTTGAACAAATGAGGAGTTGATTTTTATAAATGAACACAGAAAATAGTTTCCTGAGATGGAAACTTCTCCTCGTGAAGATGCTCTGAACGTTGTTGAAACGACAATAAAATATCTAAAATATTACATAAACTTAGTTTACAAAGCAGTAGCAGGGTATGAGAGTGTTGATTCAATTTTGAAAGAAGTTCTACTGTGAGTAAAATGCTGTCAAATAGCATTGCATGCTACAGATAAATATTTTGTGAAACAGTCAATTGATACAGCAAACTTCAATGTTGTATTTTAAGAAATTGACACAGCCACCTCAACCTTTAGCAACTACTACCCTGATCAGTCAGTAGCCATCAATATGGAGGCAAGACCTTCCACTAACAAAAAGATTACAACTTGCTAAAGGCTCAGATGATAGCTAGCATTTTTTTGGCAATAAAAATTTTTAAATTAAGTTATGTCCATTGGGTTCTTTCGACTTACTTCTATTGCACGCTTAATGGACTATACTAGGGTATAAACCTAATTTTTGCATGCACCAAAAAACCAAAAAATTCATGACTTGCTTTGAGACATTCACTTTATTGTAGTGGTCTGGAACCAAACCCACAATATCTCTGAGGTATGCCTGTTAAGACTTTCCCAAACAAACAAAAATAGAGAATATTTGTTGCCAGTAAACCTGCCTTGCAAAAAATGTTAAAAGAAGTTTTTCAGGGGCCAGGTGCAGTGGCTCAAGCCTGTAATCCCAGCACTTTGGGAGACCGAGACTGGTGGATCACGAGGTCAGGAGATCAAGACTATCCTGGCTAACATGGTGAAACCCCGTCTCTACTAAAAAATACAAAAAACTAGCCGGGCGAGGTGGCGGGCGCCTGTAGTCCCAGCTCCTCGGGAGGCTGAGGCAGGAGAATGGCGTAAACCCGGGAGACGGAGCTTGCAGTGAGCTGAGATCTCGCCACTGCACTCCAGCCTGGGCGACAGAGCGAGACTCCGTTTCAAAAAAAAAAAAAAAGGAGTTTTTCAGAGAGGGATAATAATATAGGTCAGAAATTTTGCTTTATATAAAGAGCATCAAGAAGGAATACGTGAAGGTAAAACAAAAACTTATTCTTCTATTCTTAATTGGTTGAATATACAACAGTTTGTTAAAAATAATAATAGCAGGCTAGACACGGTGGCTCACGCCTGTATCCCCAGCACTTTGGGAGGCCAAGGTGGGCATATCACGAGGTCAGGAGATCGAGACCATGCTGGCTAACACAGTGAAACCCCATCTCTACTAAAAATATAAAAAATTAGCTGGGCATGGTGGCAGGCGCCTGTAGTCCCAGCTACTCAGGAGGCTGAGGCAAGAGAATCGCTTGAACCCAGGAGGCGGAGGTTGCAGTGAGCCGAGATCATGCCACTGCACTCCAGCCTGGGCTACAGAGCGAGGCTCCGTCTCAAAAAATAAAAATAAAAATAAATAAATAATAATAATAATAGTAATGGCAATAATGTATTTAGTGTTTGTAACTTACGGATAACCTTGCACTATCCATGAGGTGTACGGTATTACTCAAAAGTAGATTTGGATTCGATGCAAATGTATATTGAAAATGCCAGAGCAACCACTAAAAAAAGTAAATAAATAAGTATACTGTAGTTGATATGCTAAGGAGAAAAAAAAAAGGATCACATACAAAATGCTAAGTTAAACCACAAAAGGCAAAAAAAGAGTGGAAGAACAAAAAACAATGAATAGAATGCAGTAACAAATAAGGAAGATATTAATCCAACAATATCAATAATTAAACATCAATTGTCGTGACACCAATGAAAAGAGATTGTCAGAGTGCATCAAAAGACCCAACTATATATTGTCTACAAGAAATGCACTTTAAATATAAATACACATCAAGATTAAACATAAAGGGATGGAGAAAGATATAATAACTCGAATCAAAAGAAAACTCAGTAGCTACATGAATTTCAGAGAGAGCAGACTTCAAAGCAAGGAATGTTATCACAGATAAAGACGAACTTTACATAATGATAAAAGGACCCAATTCTCCAAGAAGACGTAACAATCCTTAAAGTGTATGCACCTAACAACAGAGCACGAAAATACACGAGGCACAAACTTATAAAACTCCAAGGAGAAATAGATGAATACACTATTTTAGTTGGAAACTTCAACACCCATCAGTAATGGACAGATTCAGCAGGCAGAAAATCAGTAAAGACATAGTTGAACTCAACAGCACTATCAATCAACTGGATATAAATGACATCTATAAAATACTTCATCCAACAGCAGCAGACGACACATTCTTCTCAAGCTCACATGGAACATTCACCAAGACAGACCACATTCTTGGCCATAAAACGCACCTCAACAAATTTTAAAATAAAAATCATACAATGTTTGCTCTCAAATCCCCCAGTGAAATTAAGCTAGATACCAGTAACAGAAAGGTAGCTTGAAGATCCCCAAGTACTGGGAGATTAAACAACCCACTTGTAAATAACACTTGGATCAAAGAAGAAATCTCGAGAGATATCTCAAAGACAATATTGTCAATATGTTAGTTCTTCCTAACTTCATCTATAGATTCAATGTAATTTCAAGGGAAATTGCAGCAAACTATTTGTGGACATTGACAGAGTGATTCTAACATTTACATGGGGAAGCAAAAGACCCAGAGTAGCCAACACAATATTGAAGGAAAACTAAGTCAGAGTACTGACACTACTTGACTTCAAGCCTTAATATAAACTTCCAGTAATCAAGATAGTGTAGTACTGGCAAAAGAATACACAGGTCAATAGAACAGAATAGTGAACCCAGAAATAGACACCCACAAATATAGTCAACTGATATTTGGCAAAGGAGCAAAGGCAATATGATGGAGAAAAGGCAGTCTTTTCAACAAATAGTGCTGAAGCAACATGCAAAAATAAATACATAAATCTGGACACCACCTTATACTTTTCAGAAAAACTCCAAAACACTGATAACAGCAAATGATTCCAAGGATGTGGATGGGAATGCAGTATGGTATAGCCACACTGAAAGACAGTCTGGCAGTTTCTCACAAAACTAAACATACTCTTACCACATGATCCAGCAGTCATAGTCCTTGATAATTATTCAAATTTTATTTACAAAAAACCTGCACACAGATGTTCATAACAGTTTTATTCATAATTGCCAAAACTTGGAAAAAACCATAATGTCCTTCAGTAGGTGAATAAACAGTGGTACATCCAGACAATGGAATATTATTCAGCCCTAAAAATAAATGAGTTATTGGGTACAAAAAACAGAAAGAATAAATAATACCTACTATTTGATAGCATAGCAGGGTGACTATAGTCAATAACCTAATTGTACACTTTACAATAACCAAGAGTGTAACTGCATTGTTTGTAACGCAAAGCATGAATGCATAAAGGGATGGATACCCCATTCTCCATGATGTGATTATTCCATATTGCGTGCCTGTATAAAAACATCTCATGTACCCCATAAATATATACTCACAAAAATTAAAAATTAAACATAAATGAGTTCTCAAGCCATGGAAAGACATGCTGGGAACTTAAATTCCTAATCAAAAGAGCCCAATTTGAAAAGGCTACATATTGTATGTCTACCTATATATCATTTTGGAAAAAACAAAACTATGGAGACAGTTATAAATCCATGGTTTCCAGGGGTTGGGGAGCAGGAAGGATGCAGAGACAGAGCAGAGAAGATTTTCAAGACAGTGAAACTATTCTGTATGATACTATAATGATGGATGATCCATGCTATTATACATTTGTCAAAACCCATAGAATGGAGAACATTAAGAAGGAACTCTAATGAACTATGGTGTTGGGGTGATAATGATGTGTTAAGGTGGCTTCATCAAAGACAACAAATGTACCAAACACGTGGAATGCTGATAGTGGGGGAGGCTTTGCCTGTGTGAAATCAAAAAAGTATATGGAAGCTCTCTGTACTGTCCACTCAATTTTGCTGTGAACCTAAAATTGCTCTAAAAATTAAACTCTAGGTCAGGTGCCCTGGCTCACACCTGTAACCCCGACACTGTGGGAGGCCTAGGCAGGAGGATTGCTTGAGTCCAGGACTTTGAGAACAGCCTGGGCAATATGGCGAGTCCCCATCTCTACAAAAAATTTAAAAAGTTCGCCAGGCATGGTAGTGCATGCCTGTGGTCCCAGTAACTTGAGGGGCTTGAGGCAAGAGGATCGTTTGAGCCAGTGCACTCCAGCCTGGGCAACACAGTGAGACCCTATCTAAAAAAAAATAAATAAAAAGTCTATTTTTAAAAATTTGCTAGGCATTCGATGAACTTTAAAGATCATGTTTCTAACAGAAAATAAACAACCTTGCATTAGTGAATGGAATATTTTTTAGGACAAATGCTATGTTGAAACACAGAGAAATGTAAAGAATCTGTAAGACAACTTAGGTGAAAGCTTTAGATACTAGGTTCTATGAATATACGCAAAAACGAACGGTGAAATGGATATCTTAATTGAAATGTTTAAGTTCTAAGCATCAAAATTTTTACCTTTTTTTTTTTTTTTTTTTGGAAGAATGTCAATGGGAAATACTGCCTGAAGACTTACATTCGGGGATAGCTTAACTTTTTTTCTTTTTTTTTTGTTTTTGTTTTTTAAGGCGAGGAGCCCTTTTATGTAGACTTCATTTCTCCCTAAATGCTTAGAGGAGAACGGCCTGGTGGTCTGGGTCCCTGCTCCCTTCCCAAGAAGTGGCATGAAAGCTCTGGCAAAGAGGAATGATGTGGCAAGCTGTTCACTCATTAGAGTAGGAAGCGTAAAAAATACCCCCACCTCGGAAGAGTTGCTGAAGGCCACGCCCGTGTGATAGTGGTCAGGCAGCCCACTGACCATGCTGGGGAAGACAGGACGTTCTCCCAGGTCTGGCTACTAAGGCCTGGGCGTTCTCGGGACCCCTCTGTGTGTGCGTGTGCGGCTTCGCTGGCTTAGGCGTGGCTCGCTGGGGCGCCACGGACGGTAAGGGGAATGCCCCCTCTCTCGGTGTAGGGCAGAGCTTGTGCGGATGGGGCCCGGCCGCGACTCGCGGCCAACCCTGGCGTTTTCTTCGCTGCTGTGTCGGATGTGGCGCGTGGAGGAGTCGCTGGAGTAATGCCGGTCGGAGGGCGGATAGGCGACCTGGCGGCGGGGAGGGAAAGGCAGTCGAGCCCAGGGAAAGAACGAAGTGAGCGGTCGAGGGGCGCGGAGGTCTCCTCTGCCCGCTCGGTCCCCTCGGCCGTGTGGGTCCGCTCGGTCGTCTCGGGGCCGCCTTCGGCCCGCCAGGGCTGCACGTCTGTTGGCGTGGCCATGCCTGACCCACCCGTCCACGGCTTCGCGGCGGGGCAGGTCCACGCCCCAAGCGTCTGCCAGGTGGGCCAGCAGCAGCTGGGAGAGGTGGCGGTGCGCGCGCTCGTCCCAGTGCACGCCGTCGGGGAGCCGGTGCTGCGCGGCGTGGCGGAAGTGGAAATGCAGGTCCAGCACGTCGAAGCCGCGCCTCTCCGCCTCGGCGGAGCTATAGAAGTTGGCCTCCATCACGTCTTCGCGCAGGTGGGCGCAGCGGAGGTGGCGCGCGCATGGGAGGCAGCTCCCCGAGATGGTGTCAGCCACGGGCATGGCTGTATTCCAGAGCAGGAGGCAGGACGTGGGCAGCGCCCAGTCCAGCCGCGCGAACAGGCTCTCCACGTCACGCCGGTAGCTCCTGGGGAAGCCCCGGCCATCCCTGGCCAGGTCCCAGAGGCAGGAGTTCATGACCACCACGTCCGGGGCGGGCTCGGACCTACGCAGCTCCTCCACGACGCGCTCCGCGTAGTGCGAGTACACGCGCGTGAGGAAGTAGAAGCGCACCAGGTGGTGGCCCGAGCGGAACTGGCGCACCTCGCGGTAGTGGCTGCCATAGTGCATGCGGCCGCTGCTGCAGCCCACCAGCAGCATGTCGCGCTCGAAGCTCAGCTCGCCCTTGGCCTTCAGCTGACTGGAGGACAGCAGGCAGTCCTTCTGCAGCAGGAGCACCAGGTCCTTGTACACGGCCAGCTGGACCGAGTCCCCCATGACCACCACGAACTTGTTGTGCAGCAGCTGCCGGACTTCGCAGGCTCGCAGCTGGGCCATGGCGGCGGAGGCAGGGCGCGCGGCTGAGCTCCCGCCTTTCTTCAGCGCAGATCCGAAGAGGATTCAGGGACCTGCAGGACCGCTAGGTGCAGGACCGCTAAGGTCGTCTCTGCTCGGCGCCGGGGCGTGGGACGAGGAAAGACGCTGGGGTCGCGCCCCTGAAGGCCGCCTGAGCGCAGTTTACTTCAGCCGGGGTGTGACCTCTGAACCGCGGAGGCTCCCTTGCGAGTACTGGCTCCACCTGGTGGAGGGGAGGCGCAGAACCCCCGCGGGAGCGCCCCGCTAGCCGTGGGGCGGCGAGCGCTCCATTTGGGTGGATCTGTGCTGACTTTCAAGTAGCACCGCCGCGGACTGCGCTTGGTTTGCTCCCAGTGCCGCCTGCCCACGGCCTTCTCTTTGTTTTACCAGCAGCGGCTCGCCAGTGGAGGCCGCCGTCCAGTGTGGAGGCCGCTTCTTAGTGTTGGCTCTCGGCGTTCCTGTGTCCGGTGGAGAATGTCTTCATCGCCGGCTTGGCTCTCCTTCCGTGCCAACTCCTATCCTGGGGCATTTGGGAAATGCCTCCTCTGGAGGAGGGATGCCATTCCTAGGGGTAGAGCCCGAACTGGGGACTGACCTGCTAGGTCAGTCTGTTGGCAGAATACTCAGGGCAACCTGTACTGGAGGGCTCAACTCTATTTTAGTTAAAATATTTCTTACCAGCTCATGGAGGATTCACATGCACTTATAACAAATAATACAGAGATCGCCGTGTACGCTTTACCCATTTCCCCCACCGGTGGCGTCTTGGAGAGTTGTAGTACCTCGGCGCACTCAACATACAGACTCTTTCCTCTGCAAAAAGATGCCTCCCATTGTCCTTCCAGTGCCAACCACCTTCCTCCCCCTCCATTGCCCTGATGCCTGGCAACCACTAAGCTGTTCTACACTTACAGAATTTTGCCATTTCAAGAATTCTATTTAAATGGAATGACATAATATGTAAGCTTGGGGGACTGGCTTTTTTCCCCTGAAGCATTGTTCTCTGCAAATTCGTTCAGTGTGTTTACTTTGTAAACCCTGACCACCTGTTTTCTGTACTAGGAAGTGAGTTTCCAGTGGTACCAAGGTGTCAATACTTTGTTCCCTTTTTATTGCTGAGTGCTATTCAATGGTATGGATGGATGTACCATAGTCAGTTTAACCAGTTACCTGTTGAAAGGACTGTAGGGTTTCTACTTGAGCTATTACACGTTACATTGTTACGCGCATTCCTGGGCAGGTTTTTCTACAAACCTAGGTTTTCATTTCTCCAGGATAAACCCAGCACTGCAACTGCTGGGTGGTATAATAGTTATGTATTTATTTAGGGCGTTAGGAAATGCCCAGACTGTTCTCCAGAGCGACTGTACCATTTTACGTTCCCACTAGTAATGAATTAGTGGCTAATTTCTTTGTTTCTGAGGTGTAGATATGCATATCCTGGATATGTAAAGACCCTGGAATCCTTATCTATATGGAGATGGATATGACTTTCCTGGCTGTATGAACCCTGGTTTCCTTCTTCCTTGGATATGGATATATAAGTGTCAAGCTGTGTAACGTAGGCCTCCTTCATCTTTCTGTATGGATGTGAGCTTCCTACCCGGTATAATCCTAGCCTCTTCATCCTCGGTTAGGAATATGAGCTTTCTGCTGAATAAATCTGGACTTCTTTCTCTCCATCCTTGGTTCTGAGTGCAAAATTCTTGGACCTATTTTTAACAGAGGTTAATAAACAATCACCTTTTAAAATATTCCTTATGATTGTCCTATTTATCATTTGAGACCTTTGTGTGAAACAGCTAATTTTGGAGCCAGTTATTGTAATTTTTAGTTATGACATAAACATTGTGAAAATTGTCAAAATCAAAATGCAGTCACTTGTGTTAAAAATCTCTGACGAATAGAGGTAAAGAAAGCCGTAAAGGGAGAATTCTCGTGCATACATGTCCCAAAGGAAGTATCACAAAAGTGTCCACAAAAACCACAATCTTGCACAAAGGCCATCACAATCTTACAATCTTACACCTCTGTCAGAACATCTGCCCAGCAACTGCCTGTCCAACCTTGGACTGGCACCACCCTTGTTGTTACTGATCCTTGTAGCCAGAATAATTATCTAAAAACAGTGACACAATCCTCATTTTTCCTTTAAAAACCTCTGTCTTCCTTTACTTTCCTGAATACTCGCATAGTTAACTATAGCACATATGTTCTCACTGAAATACCTATTTCTGAATAAACATAATTTCCTTTTGCAGAATCTCCTTCTGTGTTTTCTATTTAGGTTGACAATATAAATTCGTGAAAACCATAAAATTCATAAATAGACCGTTATCAAGAATTGCACTTGTCTATACATTAAGGGGACTTTATATGCTTTCATCCTTACCTATTTTATATACATATATTTAAAATACTAGATATAAATCAATTGGTTTGGTAATTTCTTCTCATATTTTACATATTTTTAATTAGTGGGAGCGTCAAAGCCTTTTGCCTTCACTACAAATGAAAGCATGATTTATATTAGTTTAACAACTACTTTTTGGCCCCTAAAATCAATTGTTTGTCCTTATTGCCAAGAAAGAAAGTTGAAATTATTCACTAGTGTATGTAAGAATTACCTGAAATTTTATATTATTTCATGAAAACAAAATGATTTATTTGTATGTTGCATTTTAAGGATAATAATTGAATAAAACTAAAGTCAGTTTATAGTAACCTACACAATCACCTTTTGTTCAGACTACCTTAATGGACATGCTACCCTCTCTTGGGGAGATTTTGTCACCTTCAGGATAAAATGAAGAAAAAGATTTTAAACCCAAGTTATGGTGATATAGAAGCCTCATACTGTATCTTTTTTTAAATTTTTGGACGGAGTCTTGCTCTGTCACCCAGGCTGGAGTGCAGTGATGCTATCTCAGCTCACTGCAATTTCCACTTCCCAGGTTCAAGTGATTCTCCTGCCTCAGCCTCCCAAGTCACTGAGACTACAGGTGCCCACAACCATGCCCGGCTAATTTTTGTATTTTTAGTAGAGGTGGGGTTTTGCCATGTTGGCCAGGCTGGTCTTGAACTCCTGACCTTAGGTGATCTGGCTGCCTCAGCCTCCCAAAGTTCTGGGATTACACACATGAGCCATCGTGCCCAGCTTCATACTACATCTTTAAAATGAACATGTATGGCTAAAGAAGCATTATATTTATTTGAATGCTATTATAATATTGAAGTTGAAACTTCAATATGATTAAAGGAAAGAAACCAATTTCAATTTCTCTGAAGGGGTTATTTTTTTTGCAAAGATAAAGAGGTCTGTCTTAAGAGCACAGTGAATAAATACTGTCATTTAACCAGTTAATTTTTACAGAGTTTTTATCTACTTGTTTATCCATATTGATTTTTTAAAAAATCAGTTAACTTATAGATTTGTGAGTTTTTTTGTGTTGTATAAATACAACCTTAAAAGACATTGTTCTGTGTTGTAATTCCACTCTATGTACAAAGACATTTCATTTTAGGACCAATAAATGTTAAAGCTAATAGAAAACCACGTCAACATTTACTTTGTTTAACTCATTTTCCAATATTATCATTTTTAATTGTTGTTTCCAATGCCTAAAATTTGTTATTAATGATATAAAAATATGCAATATGTTCAATTTAAAGTATAGCATAATATGAACTTACTTTATGATATTTTAAAGTATTTTTTCAGTATTCTTCAGTTTTTTTTCAGTATTTTTTAAAGTATTTTTTCAGTATTTTAAAAAATTGCAAATACATGACCTTAAAAATTCTAGAGAAGAACAAATAAATATTCAATCTTGTATTTACTCCTACCTGTTCTCAAAGGTGTGTATCCATCCAGTCCTCTTTTTACAATGTCACAAATAATTAAAAATGTGTATATGCTTTTGTATTTTTACATAAAATTCATTATTTTCCATAGTATTCTATAACTTACTTTTTCATGTAACATTATATGACAAACATCTACCTTGAGTCAAGTACCCTAGAAAACAGAGCTTAAAGAAAAAGCTGATGTGCTCACTTATTCGCAGGCAAATCCCAGAGAAATAGGAATAAGGGAAGAAAAGAGAACAAATATGATGGGATACATTACTGGGCTGACTATGTGGGTGTCAGTTGCAACTGACTGCATGATCTCATGGGATCATCTTCCCAGATGTTGAGTAAACTGTTTCATGTCAGGACAGTTAATCTCTGAAATGAAGGAAGAAAAGTGTATCTATTAGCTCAGTCTCCCACATGTGAAAAGTTCATTCTCTGTACAGGGCATTCAGTTCCCCTGTGATTCCAGATTACCAGTGTGTAATCTGGTAATTACTTTTACCTTAAACTTAATTGTGATATTAAGTTCTCACCAGTGTGTGAGAACCAAATGGATTCCCCTGCCACTAATAGCTCAGCAGCAACAGAAAATCCCTGGGGCCTAATGTGGGCAGTATAGTAATGTCTGAGAAAGTGAATTGTCACTGTAACACCAGGGTAAAACTAATAGCCAAGGGCCTGGACACAGGTACTATCAAAATAATATGATGTGCTACTATGTATTGATGACTGAAACATGCTTTTCCAGGTTTCTTATGTCTTACAGGTATAGCTCATACCTTTAAATGGCTGAATAGTACTTCATTGAAGGAATACACTACAAGTTATTTAAATAATCAAATAATATTTGTTATGATAATAAAGGAAAAAGGAAATAAGGCAAGGAAGGATGGGAAAGGGCAAACTATTGTCTTTGGTCTTTGGTCAGGAACTTGTCAATGAATTCTTTCATCCAAAACTCCAACCTCCATTTCCTACCTCTAACTCCCTCAAGATCCAATTCCATATGCATTCTTCCAATTCCTGTTGATACATATTAGCTAGGTCATGAAATGCCTTTAGCATGGAAACTGGGATTATACTTCCGTGCACAAGTTGTGTTAAGACATGATCTGGCTATTGGCCTAGAAGCAGTGAGAGATGATAACGTCACACCTTGCGATCATGCAAATTTACAATTTCAGTGTAATCATTACACAGTCTCCGGGCAAGCAGAGACTGTTCTTCTCTGGTGAGGAGGATGAGGCTGCTTATATCAGCCAGGAAATCTCAGGAGAATCCAGGGGTTCAAGATTACAATGCTCATCCACCTAAATGTCATTATCCCAGATACTAATGATCTCAATATTTTCTATCTGGGTTTTGACAATGACTTGGGAGAATGCTTGCAACTGTACATTTAGTTCTTTTTACATCTCTAACAAGGCTGTAAATGGATTCCAGTCTTAATTTTTCACCACAGTCTGTCCTGAGTTTATATTAATGCTGCCATGGCAATCCTCTGGCAATCAGAACATGCCTTAAGTTAGCAATTAACTGCTTTGAGCCTATCATTTTCTTTTTACAAGTTATCTAGGCCTATCAAAAGTAGCTACCTTACTCCATTATCTTTTAATTTATCATTTGCCCATACTGATTACCACAGATACTTGGGCTCCTCCTTTTACCTTTACCTTAAACTTAATTGTGATATCATTGTGTGCCATGGATTATTAGCATCCTACTTAACACAGTAGTGGTGTCCCTCTTGCCTTCCAACAAGTGGGCATCCAACTCCAAAATCCCATTTTAAAGGTCTGTGTTCTAGAACATTTTCTGGTCTCCAATTGCTTGAGTCCTTGTATTAGTTTCCTGGGGATACCATAACAAATTACCACAAATTGGGTGGCTTAAAACAACAGAAATATATAATCTCCTTTTTGGAGAGATGAGAAGTGCAAAATGAAGGTGGGTGTCATCAAGGCCATCTTTCCTCTGAAATCTCTAGGGGAAGATCCTTCCTTGCCTTTTCCAGTATGGGGTAGCCCTATGAGTTCCTTGGTTTATGGCAGCATAAGTCCAATTTCTGCATCAGTCTTCACATGGTTTTCTTCCTGTGTGTTTTTGTCTCTTTTTTCCTGAGGAGGACACCAGTCATTTTGGATAAGGGCCAACCCCACTCCAGTATGACCTCATCTTCACTAATTACATCTATAATGATGCTATTTCCAATAAGATCACACATTCTGAGATATTGAAGATTAGGACTTCCACACATCTTTTGGTGAGGCACAATTTAACTTACAATGGCCCTCACTCCTTCGAAAAAGAGCCTGAGCCAAGGATTAAATGTTGATGGACAAGTGTGATTCCATTGGTGAGAGAATGAGGGAAATGGGAAATGTTGGAGGGAAGACCAGGAAATAATTCACAGTCAAATATTATCGTTTTAGCCACATTTCTCAACAAGGCACAGCGAAGCACAGTTGTTTACAAAGCAGATGTGCTTATTTATTCATGTATGATATTTTCAGATAAAGAATAAAGAGAAAATCAGGCTCAAGCAAGTCCATCCCAGAGAGTCAGGAATAGAGCATAACTTTTCTGCTTGGTGCTCTTCTGGATCCTGTCTCCCATTGGTTATAATTTGCCCATTAGGGCTTAAACTCCTCTATAACTGGGTTGTATTACCTAGACCCTTTAGCAGCATCTTGGTAAACCGAGCTGTGTGGTGCTTTATCCATGTCTGGAAGCAGTGAGAAGAGTGAGAGACTTCAGGCATGTGACCAGACAGTCATGTGAACGGGTGTTACGTGTATCTTTAGGTCTACAATTTCAGCTCCTGTCGCCATTTGCTTGATATTCATGAGGGAAAGGAGTAAGAGGAGAAGTCTTCCTCTTTCAGGTATGATTCTCTAATTAATTACTCTGATATTTTTGCACAATCTATTCTTGCTCTTTGTACTTATTAACTGAGCATGGAAAACCTTTGAGAATTTCTTTGATATTCAGACCTCTTCTACTCAGGGCATTTGGGGCCATAGTTTCCCTACTCTATTTCCCCAAGTGATCAGACCCTTTCTACTTCTAGTATCTTCTCAAATTGTCATCAGAATCTCTTATTTTCCAAAACTGCAATTTTTATTTAAAAAATTATTTTTCTATGATTTCAGAGTAATTAGGAACAAGAGGAAAAAAGAAAATTGTGCTTGTTCTGCCATCTTAAACTGAATGATACCCACTTAGTTTGTTGATTGTGGAAATAAGTATCCCACTGTTCTAGTTTCACTAATAGTTCTATTGGATTTATAAGTTAGAGTTATTCTGGGTTTAAGAGTTAAAGAGTAAACCACATAGATGGTATTAACATAAGGAGGAAAAATCAGGGCCTTAGGAAGCTACCAGACTGAAAATTTAGAGAAATGTATTATGGTAAACAGATGAGCTCATTGGCCCAAGAGGTTTTTCTGACCATCCTATTTCGTGTCTCCTTGCCTTTCTCCATCACTCAGAATCCACACCCTGCTTGATTTTTCTCCACAATCCTTATTGCTGCTTGAGATTTTATTATTTGTTTATTTTCTACTTATTCCGTCAGATTTCATGAGGAAATGGCTTGTTTCTGTTTGTTGCAGTATCCTCAATTCTTAGAATGATGTTTGGGTACATTTCTGGTTCTCAATAAATACTTATTTAATGAAAGAAAGAATGAGTCATGGAAGTTCGTTATTGGAAGAGATATTTAAAAACTACTTTACATACCCATCTAAAACTTGAATTGCCTAAATAACATGTCAACTAAGCAGTCATTCAGACATGATACTATGTTTGTTTATGTTTGGTTTTGGGAAACTTTCTGCTTTTCATGATGTCCATTAGTCCTCAGAAAGTTGGACCATAATAGAATATCTCTCCGATATTTTTAAGGATCTTTTTTTATTCCTCGAGATACTTCCATGTGGTAGCGTTTAATATATTTGGATACCATTTGATGCCATGATTCTCCTGAGTAGTCCTTTATATTGGCCCCGGATCTCTTCAATTATTACTACCTAGGCATGATTTCTATTTTGTGTTAGTGCATGGCTCTATATACAAATAGGTATAATGATAGAATAAGAAAGATAATTCAGAAATATGTAACCATGGCACAGCAAGAATTTGTTTATATGATGATAAAGTGGATTCCTGTGGGATAATGTCCACGTTCCCTTCCAAAAGCCAGTGAGATTTGGTTCTAGGATCCTCTGTCCTGGTGGATTCTTAACTCTGCAAGTTTTGGGGGAAGAACTAGGGAAGCAAGAATTGCCTCTTCCACTCCTAAGTCTCTCTGTTTCTTTTATCTCATGTATATCCTGTGCTTTTCTTTGGTTTGCTGACTGAGCAGTAATCTCAACACTGTCATGTTCATGTTGTCATTTACATCAGCTGTTAAAGCTAGACCAGCTTTTGTGGTTGGTCCTAGTTTATAAGCGTCTTCTCCAATCCTAGTTATTCTTTTCATAATGCATTGCAAGTCAGATATGACATTCAAAAGTAACCCAAATTTTCCAGGTGTGGTCTGATCAACACAACCTTGGTTTGGATTATTACCTCCTTTGTTCAATTAATACTGCCTAAAACCTAATCCGCTTTTTTGGAGGATCTACCATGCTCATGACTCACATTGACTTTACCTCCCACTAACCTCCCTGAGTCATTTTATAGCTGATAAGTATTGTCTTCCCTGTCCCAAACTTATGCCTCTGGCTTTCTGAATTTGAGAACAATTCTCAAGACTTATTACTACTAGATTTATTCTATTGTTCCAGTTGGCTGAGATCTTTTTATTCCATTGCTACAGCCTGTCAAGATGTTTCTGGATTCTAATTCTTTCATCCCAGTTAGACAATGTCCTTTTCAGCAATCTGCAAATGATGCTTTAATACATGTTCCTTTTATGTCTGCAAGTCAATAATAAAAATTCTGAACTAGATAGGACAGGGTAAAGGAATTGGGATACATACGCAACTCCCTTCAGTTTTACATTGATCCAGTTTTCAGTAGACTTTGGATGTAGTTGTTTAACCTATCATTGATCCACGTAATTATTTTGCTTCTAGTACTTATTTCTCCATCTTATACAAAGGAAAATTGTGAAGTTGTGTCAAACATGTTTCTTATAGATTAGGTTTACTAGGTTTCACAGATTTAACAGCATAACCTCACAAAGATGTGCAGGATGATGTCTGTTATCTTCTTCCTGCTTCTCCTAATCCACTACATCCTGATTCGTGTCCCTGGAAGCTGTCCTTCGTGCACTGCATTAACTAGATTCCTTTGTCCCGCACTGGCGGGAGACTGCAGGAGGGCAGGAGGAGAATGAGATCACAATATGTATTTCCCCAGATTGCTCTCTTCATAGCCAGAGATAATCAGTAGTTTAGTGTAAGTGGCTTAGTTCTTCTACCAAAGTCCACAATATCCCTCCAATGAACTCACCAGCTGAAGTTACAGCTACAACCCTCTCCAGATTCCCATACATATTTTCCTCCTGGCCCCTTCAAATCTAAAGGCCAGGGCAGGCTGCATGGTCTTGCAACTTGTGTGATCATATAGGGTCTCATGCTTGGTTTAATGCTAGGCGATCCCTATCATGAAATTCTTAAATCAATTTTTAGTGGGGGGGGGCCCTGCATATTATTCAGACAGTCCCTCTGTGGTCGGTACTGATTCTCCCCAGTTGCTTTACTGTCTCTCTAAGTTTCCTTTAACCTTGACCCATGCTTTTATGAGGATTCTCTTTTCTAAACTCTCCTCTAGTACATTAATTTGTTATATGTGCATCTGTTCCCTGCCTGGACCTTGACTAATACAGAAGGAAATGAGGTGAGTCTAATATTTTTTATGTGAGTCTTTGTTGGCTCCTAGTGATCATTGCTTCTTTAAGTTCTCTATACCTATTCCTTTATATAAAAGATTCTAAAATCTTAGCTGAAATCAATGTAACTTTTACTTGTCTTAATTTGCCAAGTCTTTCTTTGTCCCATTTTTCAAAGATTGGCTGGTGTTTGCCTGTCTTCAGTTTTATTCCTCTTTACTGTTTGTGATCGTCCCTCAAAGGTCACTGGAAATGTTTGGTTTAATGATTTAATTTGAAGATTCTTTAGAGACCTTTAGAAATAATTCAGGACCAGAAGTTTATTTTTATTTTATTATTATTATTATTATTTTTAATTTATTTATTATTATTAAACTTCAAGTTGTAGGGTACATGTGCACAACGTGCAGGTTTGCTACATATGTATACTTGTGCCATGTTGGTGTGCTGCACCCATCAACTCGTCATTTACATCAGGTATAACTCCCAGTGCAATCCCTCCCCCCTCCCCCCTCCCCATGATAGGCCCCGGTGTGTGATGTTCCCCTTCCCGAGTCCAAGTGATCTCATTGTTCAGTTCCCGCCTATGAGTGAGAACATGCGGTGTTTGGTTTTCTGTTCTTGTGATAGTTTGCTAAGAATGATGGTTTCCAGCTGCATCCATGTCCCTACAAAGGACACAAACTCATCCTTTTTTATGGCTGCATAGTATTCCATGGTGTATATGTGCCACATTTTCTTAATCCAATCTGTCACTGATGGACATTTGGGTTGATTCCAAGTCTTTGCTATTGTGAATAGTGCTGCAATAAACATACGTGTGCATGTGTCTTTATAGCAGCATAATTTATAATCCTTTGGGTATATACCTAGTAATGGGATGGCTGGGTCATATGGTACATCTAGTTCTAGATCCTTGAGGAATCGCCATACTGTTTTCCATAATGGTTGAACTAGTTTACAATCCCACCAACAGTGTAAAAGTGTTCCTATTTCTCCACATCCTCTCCAGCACCTGTTGTTTCCTGACTTTTGAATGATCGCCATTCTAACTGGTGTGAGATGGTATCTCATTGTGGTTTTGATTTGCATTTCTCTGATGGCCAGTGATGATGAGCATTTTTTCATGTGTCTGTTGGCTGTATGAATGTCTTCTTTTGAGAAATGTCTGTTCATATCCTTTGCCCACTTTTTGATGGGGTTGTTTGTTTTTTTCTTGTAAATTTGTTTGAGTTCTTTGTAGGTTCTGGATATTAGCCCTTTGTCAGATGAGTAGATTGCAAAAATTTTCTCCCATTCTGTAGGTTGCCTGTTCACTCTGATGGTGGTTTCTTTTGCTGTGCAGAAGCTCTTTAGTTTAATGAGATCCCATTTGTCAATTTTGGCTTTTGCTGCCGTTGCTTTTGATGTTTTAGACATGAAGTCTTTGCCCATGCCTATGTCCTGAATGGTACTACCTAGGTTTTCCTCTAGGATTTTTATGGTATTAGGTCTAACATTTAAGTCTCTAATCCATCTTGAATTAATTTTCGTATAAGGAGTAAGGAAAGGATCCAGTTTCAGCTTTCTACTTATGGCTAGCCAATTTTCCCAGCACCATTTATTAAATAGGGAATCCTTTCCCCATTTCTTGTTTCTCTCAGGTTTGTCAAAGATCAGATGGCTGTAGATGTGTGGTATTATTTCTGAGGACTCTGTTCTGTTCCATTGGTCTATATCTCTGTTTTGGTACCAGTACCATGCTGTTTTGGTTACTGTAGCCTTGTAGTATAGTTTGAAGTCAGGTAGCGTGATGCCTCCAGCTTTGTTCTTTTGACTTAGGATTGTCTTGGAGATGCGGGCTCTTTTTTGGTTCCATATGAACTTTAAAGCAGTTTTTTCCAATTCTGTGAAGAAGCTCATTGGTAGCTTGATGGGGATGGCATTGAATCTATAAATTACCTTGGGCAGTATGGCCATTTTCACGATATTGATTCTTCCTATCCATGAGCATGGTATGTTCTTCCATTTGTTTGTGTCCTCTTTGATTTCACTGAGCAGTGGTTTGTAGTTCTCCTTGAAGAGGTCCTTTACATCCCTTGTAAGTTGGATTCCTAGGTATTTTATTCTCTTTGAAGCAATTGTGAATGGAAGTTCATTCCTGATTTGGCTCTCTGTTTGACTGTCACTGGTGTATAAGAATGCTTGTGATTTTTGCACATTAATTTTGTATCCTGAGACTTTGCTGAAGTTGCTTATCAGCTTAAGGAGATTTTGGGCTGAGACAATGGGGTTTCCTAAATATACAATCATGTCGTCTGCAAACAGGGACAATTTGACTTCTTCTTTTCCTAACTGAATCCCCTTGATTTCTTTCTCTTGCCTGATTGCCCTAGCCAGAACTTCCAACACTATGTTGAATAGGAGTGGTGAGAGAGGGCATCCCTGTCTTGTGCCAGTTTTCAAAGGGAATTTTTCCAGTTTTTGCCCATTCAGTATGATATTGGCTGTGGGTTTGTCATAAATAGCTCTTATTATTTTGAGGTACGTTCCATCAATACCAAATTTATTGAGCGTTTTTAGCATGAAGGGCTGTTGAATTTTGTCAAAAGCCTTTTCTGCATCTATTGAGATAATGATGTGGTTCTTGTCTTTGGTTCTGTTTATATGCTGGATTATGTTTATTGATTTGCGAATGTTGAACCAGCCTTGCATCCCAGGGATGAAGCCCACTTGATCATGGTGGATAAGCTTTTTGATGTGCTGCTGAATCCGGTTTGCCAGTATTTTATTGAGGATTTTTGCATCGATGTTCATCAGGGATATTGGTCTAAAATTCTCTTTTTTTGTTGTGTCTCTGCCAGGCTTTGGTATCAGGATGATGTTGGCCTCATAAAATGAGTTAGGGAGGATTCCCTCTTTTTCTATTGATTGGAATAGTTTCAGAAGGAATGGTACCAGCTCCTCCTTGTACCTCTGGTAGAATTCAGCTGTGAATCCATCTGGTCCTGGACTTTTTTTGGTTGGTAGGCTATTAATTATTGCCTCAATTTCAGAGCCTACTATTGGTCTATTCAGGGATTCAACTTCTTCCTGGTTTAGTCTTGGAAGAGTGTAAGTGTCCAGGAAATTATCCATTTCTTCTAGATTTTCCAGTTTATTTGCGTAGAGGTGTTTATAGTATTCTCTGATGGTAGTTTGTATTTCTGTGGGGTCAGTGGTGATATCCCCTTTATCATTTTTAATTGCGTCGATTTGATTCTTCTCTCTTTTCTTCTTTATTAGTCTTGCTAGTGGTCTGTCAATTTTGTTGATCTTTTCAAAAAACCAACTCCTGGATTCATTGATTTTTTGGAGGGTTTTTTGTGTCTCTATCTCCTTCAGTTCTGCTCTGATCTTAGTTATTTCTTGCCTTCTGCTAGCTTTCGAATGTGTTTGCTCTTGCTTCTCTAGTTCTTTTAATTGCGATGTTAGAGTGTCAATTTTAGATCTTTCCTGCTTTCTCTTGTGGGCATTTAGTGCTCTAAATCTCCCTCTACACACTGCTTTAAATGTGTCCCAGAGATTCTGGTATGTTGTATCTTTGTTCTCATTGGTTTCAAAGAACATCTTTATTTCTGCCTTCATTTCGTTATGTACCCAGTAGTCATTCAGGAGCAGGTTGTTCAGTTTCCATGTAGTTGAGTGGTTTTGATTGAGTTTCTTAGTCCTGAGTTCTAGTTTGATTGCACTGTGGTCTGAGAGACAGTTTGTTATAATTTCTGTTCTTGTACATTTGCTGAGGAGTGCTTTACTTCCAATTACGTGGTCAATTTTGGAGTAAGTACGATGTGGTGCTGAGAAGAATGTCTATTCTGTTGATTTGGGGTGGAGAGTTCTATAGATGTCTATTAGGTCTGCTTGCTGCAGAGATGAGTTCAATTCCTGGATATCCTTGTTAACTTTCTGTCTCGTTGATCTGTCTAATGTTGACAGTGGAGTGTTGAAGTCTCCCATTATTATTGTATGGGAGTCTAAGTCTCTTTGTAAGTCTCTAAGGACTTGCTTTATGAATCTGGGTGCTCCTGTATTGGGTGCATATATATTTAGGATAGTTAGCTCTTCCTGTTGAATTGATCCCTTTACCATTATGTAATGGCCTTCTTTGTCTCTTTTGATCTTTGATGGTTTAAAGTCTGTTTTATCAGAGACTAGTATTGCAACCCCCGCTTTTTTTTGTTCTCCATTTGCTTGGTAAATCTTCCTCCATCCCTTTATTTTGAGCCTATGTATGTCTCTGCGTGTGAGATGGGTCTCCTGAATACAGCAGACTGATGGATCTTGACTCTTTATCCAGTTTGCCAGTCTGTGTCTTTTAATCGGAGCATTTAGTCCATTTACATTTAAGGTTAAGATTGTTATGTGTGAACTTGATCCTGCCATTATGATATTAACTGGTTATTTTGCTCGTTAGTTGATGCAGTTTCTTCCTAGCCTTGATGGTCTTTACATTTTGGCATGTTTTTGCAATGGCTGGTACCGGTTGTTCCTTTCCATGTTTAGTGCTTCCTTCAGGGTCTCTTGTAAGGCAGGCCTAGTGGTGACAAAATCTCTAAGCATTTGCTTATCTGTAAAGGATTTTATTTCTCCTTCACTTATGAAACTTAGTTTGGCTGGATATAAAATTCTGGGTTTAAAATTCTTTTCTTTAAGAATGTTGAATATTGGCCCCCACTCTCTTCTAGCTTGAAGAGTTTCTGCCGAGAGATCTGCTGTTAGTCTGATGGGCTTCCCTTTGTGGGTAACCCGACCTTTCTCTCTGGCTGCCCTTAAGATTTTTTCCTTCATTTCAACTTTGGTGAATCTGGCAATTATGTGTCTTGGAGTTGCTCTTCTCGAGGAGTATCTTTGTGGCGTTCTCTGTATTTCCTGGATTTGAATGTTGGCCTGCCCTACTAGGTTGGGGAAGTTCTCCTGGATGATATCCTGAAGAGTGTTTTCCAACTTGGTTCCATTTTCCCCCTCACTTTCAGGCACCCCAATCAGACGTAGATTTGGTCTTTTTACATAATCCCATACTTCTTGCAGGCTTTGTTCATTTCTTTTTCTTCTTTTTTCTTTTGGTTTCTCTTCTCGCTTCATTTCATTCATTTGATCCTCCATCGCTGACATTCTTTCTTCCAGTTGATCGAGTCGGTTACTGAAGCTTGTGCATTTGTCACGTATTTCTCGTGCCATGGTTTTCATCTCTTTCATTTCGTTTGTGAGCTTCTCTGCATTAATTACTCTAGCCATCAATTCTTCCACTTTTTTTTCAAGATTTTTAGTTTCTTTGTGCTGGGTACGTAATTCCTCCTTTAGCTCTGAGAAATTTGATGGACTAAAGCCTTCTTCTCTCATGTCAGCAAAGTCATTCTCCGTCCAGCTTTGATCCGTTGCTGGCGATGAGCTGCGCTCCTTTGCCGGGGGAGATGCGCTCTTATTTTTTGAATTTCCAGCTTTTCTGCCCTGCTTTTTCCCCATCTTTGTGGTTTTATCTGTCTCTGGTCTTTGATGATGGTGATGTACTGATGGGGTTTTGGTGTAGGTGTCCTTCCTGTTTGATAGCTTTCCTTCTAACAGTCAGGATCCTCAGCTGTAGGTTGTAGCTGTAGGAGATTGCTTGAGGTCCACTCCAGACCCTGTTTGCCTGGGTATCAGCAGCAGAGGCTGCAGAAGATAGAATATTTCTGAACAGCGAGTGTACCTGTCTGATTCTTGCTTTGGAAGCTTCCTCTCAGGGGTGTACTCCACCCTGTGAGGTGTGGTGTGTCAGACTGCCCCTAGTGGGGGATGTCTCCCAGTTAGGCTACTCAGGGGTCAGGGACCCACTTGAGCAGGGAATCTGTCCCTTCTCAGATCTCAACCTCCGTGTTGGGAGATCCACTGCTCTCTTCAAAGCTGTCAGACAGAGTCGTTTGCGTCTGTAGAGCTGCTGCGTTTGTTATTGTTTGCTGTACCCTGTCCCCAGAGGTGGAGTCTACAGAGACAGGCAGGTTTCCTTGAGCTGCTGTGAGCTCCACCCAGTTCGAGCTTCCCAGCAGCTTTGTTTACCTACTTAAGCCTCAGCAATGGCGGGCGCCCCTCCCCCAGCCTCGCTGCTGCCTTGCCGGTAGATCACAGACTGCTGTGCTAGCAATGAGGGAGGCTCCGTGGGTGTGGGACCCTCCCAGCCAGGTGTGGGATATGATCTCCTGGTGTGCCTGTTTGCTTAAAGCGCAGTTTTGGGGTGGGAGTTACCCGATTTTCCAGGTGTTGTGTGTCTCAGTTCCCCTGGCTAGGAAAAGGGATTCCCTTCCCCCTTGCGCTTTCCAGGTGAGGCAATGCCTCGCCCTGCTTCAGCTCTCGCTGGTCGGGCTGCAGCAGCTGACCAGCACCGATCGTCTGGCACTCCCCAGTGAGATGAACCCAGTACCTCAGTTGAAAATGCAGAAATCACCGGTCTTCTGTGTCGCTCGCGCTGGGAGTTGGAGACTGAAGCTGTTCCTATTCGGCCATCTTGCTCCGCCCTCCCAGGACCAGAAGTTTAACTATGCTTCCTTCTCCAGCTAAAGCTACAGTTTCCTCTTATAAACATGTTTTGTCTTTTTTTCAGTCCAAAGAGAGGTTTGCTTTTTCCTTGTCATTAATCAATATATCATTGGTCCCCAACAGAGAACATTCCCTTCCTTTCCTTCTACTTGCACTCATAAAAGACTTGAAATACATTTTTTTTTTTTTGGAAAAAAAAAAAAAAAAACCTCAAAAAACCCTTCCTTTATTTGGTGCTACAAACATCCTGAAACTTAATTCTGTGCCACCATCTAATATTAATTATTTCCTCACTGTTTCTTTCATCAGATAGATCTTTTGAACCTGTAGAGAGGACAGAGATATTAACATACAAATTCAGAGACTGAAGTCAGCCTCCACTCACTTCCAGGTCTAAGAAGGAAAGATTCTTTACTGTTTCTGCCTCTTTAGGGCTGGAATTCTGTCATTCTGATTGGAATCTTCAGAATAGGGACATATTACATTGATTTTCAACAGAAAAGGCCTGTAAATAGAAATGATTATAGGGATTCAAGTTTGGACTGCAAAGCAGAAAGGTTTCAGGTAAGAGTTGTAAGGAAGAATCCAGAAGTATGATAGGTGTTAGGGAGGCACTGTCATGAGGATGGCTGAGGCCTGAAAAGAGGGCACATTTTGTTTTGCTACAAACTGTCTGTTCAAGAGACTTATATAAGGATCTAAGTACTTTTCAATGCTTTTTTGGTGATTGCTGTGTTACACATATGCTAAGACCAGTTATGAGAAGGGCACTTCAAAATCTGAGCTCAGGAACCACATTGGTTTCTTTAAGATATCTGGTATTTTTCTCCCTCTGTAGCTTCATTATTTACAATTGCACAGTTAGAATTACATTTATGTGAACTCTTGAAGTCATCTTCCATCTCAGTATTTCCTGGCATAAAAATCAAGCTTATCTAATCTTTTAAAATGAATATCCTGAAATCTTGGTCACTATTTCTGCAACTATATTCCATGCTATAATAGTCCTGGCAGATTTTATTTACAATAGACTAAAATAAAAATATTCTGTGAGAAATGTTTAGGAAATGCTATTTATTATATATCCCTTCCAAGATGAGTATAGGCACATTCACATATTAAGGATTCTGCAAAGTGTTGCTATAAAGGCATTTGCTTAACTTGGTTTAGCCAAGGAATTCCCCAAACCATTTATACCTAAGTTTATTGTCTATACTCTGCACTAACAGGACTTCACTATTTGGTTGTCTTGTTTTACATGATTTTACTATTCAATAAACTTAGGAAACTAAAGTTGTAAATATCTTTGTTGTTAAAATCAGGACCTCACAGAAAATCTATTTATCTAAACATTGCATTTACCCTTGTAGGGGCCATAGAATAAAAATTTCTTTTTCTCTGAAGTTTTGCAGAAAATCAACTTAGGAATGCAGATGAATAGGAGAAAAGCATATAAAATTTATTTTACTTTGCATAACATAAGGGAATCACAGGAGAATGATTACCCAATGATCCAATGGGGGTACAGATGCTTATATACCCTTCTTCCTAGGGCAAAGGGAGATGGGCGAGTGTGGCAATTTGAGACATAATAAATGATTTTTAGGGGAAAATAAATGGATTTGAAGAAGATACAATGGCCTAGGACAAAGTCTTTTGATCCCACAGAACAGACAGTGACTGGTTAAATGATTCTCTTTGAAGTACTGAATGGACCAAAAAGGAAGACAACGGTTTGGACAAAAGTCTGTCCAGATCTTTTAGTATTTGTTCCTGCCATATGAATTAAGTGAATGCAAATGCAAGGAAGGGAACAGAGGTAATTGTTTTCTTCTTTGGTGGGTCTGGACTTCAGGTAGATAAAGGAACTTCAGAGACCAGCTTCATCAAGTGCTTTGATAGAGACAGAGGATTGATAGACAGGAAGGGGTAGGGGAAGGTCAAAGAGACCTTGAGGTTGCTTCTTTAGTTCAGTATGTCAAAGCTGCTGGGGTACCAGTTTCTGAGCCCCAATAACTTCATCAGAGTAAATATTCTCAGGACAATAAAGCATGAAAAGAATGTTTCCTCTTCAAAAATTCTATTTGAAACCATATCCATGCAATGTTCACCAATCCTAAACAATAATTTTGTGAATCTTCTGCAGTCCTAGTCTAGCTCCCACTTTGAAGGATCCACTGACCACCCCCTACATCTTATTAATACCTTCACTTTTTCTCTGAAATTCAGATGCAACTAAGACTATCAAAATAGCAATCTCCCTTAGCACAGTAAGCAAATAAAACTAGCTTTGCTTTATCAACAGATTATTTTCAGGCTGGTGTCAGCATTTAAGGGTCTGATCACAGAATACTCTTTTCACATAAACTTATTTCCATCCTGGAGAACAAGTGTTTGAAAGATACACTTGAGGGGATATAGGCTCACAGGATTGTGCAGGAGGATTCAGTCCCCAAGAAGACCTGGATTCAAGCTATCAAAAATCATCTTCTCAGCCTGGCACAGTGGCTCACACCTATAATCCCAGCACTTTGGGAGGCCAAGGTGGGCATACCACAAAGTCAGGAGATTGAGACCATCCTGTCTAACATAGTGAAACCCTGTCTCTACTAAAAATACAAAAAATTAACCGGGTTTTGTGGCACACACCTGTAGTCCCAGCTACCCTGGAGACTGAGGCAGGAGAATTGCTTGACCTGGGAGGCAGAGGTGGCAGTGAACAGAGATCGTGCCACTGCACTTTAGCCTGGGTGGCAGAGTGAGACTCTGTCTCAAAAAAAAAAAAAAAAAAAAAAGAAAGAAAAAATCTTATCTTCAATAAAATTGCATGATATTTCTTAAGGAAAGCATCTCTGTCAACATGTTTATATACCTTAAGAGGAGTTAGTCCTTCCTTCATGTATTTCTTCTATGGATAATTTAATACCAGGTGTTATGATCTGAATGTTTTCCCCAAAATTCATGCATTGACACTTAATCACCAATGTGATAAGAGGAGGGGTCTTTAGGAGGTGTGAAGTCATAAGGGTAGAGCCCTCATGGATGAGATTGGGGCCCTTATAAAAGAACTTGAGGGAGTAGGTTCGTTCTGTCTCACTCTTCTGCTATGTGAGAACACAGTGTTCATCTCTTTTTCTCTTTCTGTCTCTTCCACATATGAGAACACCTAACCAGTACCATCTGTGAGGAACAGGCTCTCACCAGACAGCAAACTTGCAGCGCCTTAATCTTGGACTTCCCAAGCTCCAGAACTGTAAGAAATAAATTTCTATTGTTTATAAATTAGGCAGTCTCCAGTATTTTGTTACAGTAATACAGATGAACTAAGACACGAGTATGTAGAATTTTATTTTCAATTTTCATGAAATGAAATCCAATTTGTCTTTCTTCTGCATTTTTTCTTATGAAGGGTGGATCTCAAAAGTTTATATATGGAATTTTAAAGAGAATAGACTGAGATAAAGAGCTCTTAAAAGATCCTCCAGATGGAACTTTAAAATTTCCATTAACTAATGCAATCTAGTAAGCCTCATCTCAGTAAGGACAAGTCTTTGTCCCACAGCTATCTGGGGTATCTAGGAAAGCTACATAATTTTAGGAATGTCTCAGTAATCTGTTCAGTAGGCTTTATACAGGGAGATGAATCTGGGAGAATATAGCCGATGAGGTATATTCCCTGTGTCTAATACTCTCATCTCTCCAGATAGCTGTCGTCTGCCATTTTGTCACCTGCTCATGTCCTGTCCTCTCTGCCATTTCCTTCTGCACTGTACCTCCTACCCCAAGCTGACCCCACCAGGTGAGGTAGGCAGAAAACAGAAGCCTAATTCAAACCACTGCACAATGTTACTGTATCTCATAGCTAAAAATATTAACATTAAAAAAGTTATACCTCTGTAACTACCTGAGCCTCACATTTTTCATTTGACTGATGACTATTATAGCAACAGTCCTTAGTACCTCAAAGGTTGTTACCATGACTAGAACATGAAAGAACTAAAAAAGTAAAGCTTTAAATGAATGTAAACCATTATTGACATGTAAAGGTGGTAATAGGTGTAGGTACTATTTCACATTAAAGTAAAAGTACAGTAATAGGAAAAATGATGTACTATCCTGGCCACTCTAAATATTTTTACTATATTAATATGGTTTTCAGAAAAAATTTAGTATAAGGTAATGGCTGTCATTTTTGCCTATCAGCTCAGCTTTAGTTTTGGATTTAATTCATTCAGGCTAGAAAACCACAGCAGTGATCAAACATAATTATAACATATTTATAGCCTATTATTATTGTAACATTCTGAAGTAAAGGGCAAAAATTCCACCCAGTGAACTTGTTCTTCCTGTTACTGACACAAGATTGAGACATTTAAATGCTAAGACATGGATCCCTGAGGCAGAACATAAAATATTTATAATGAAGTGAGTATGAGCCAATAAATTTCAGTTATGAATGTTTTTAGCTAGAAGAAATAATAAATAACTTTCCACAGGCAATATTTCAGTTTGCATTTATTGTACCTCGTCATACCAGATTTTCAGGAAACAATAATGATTGCATAGTAGGACACTAAATTACTCTCATGTTTAATGAACAATTAAACTGTTAAGCTTTGATTAAGATATAAGAGCCTCCCTAATTTGACTGTGAGATGTGGTTTCCTTGGAAAGGTATAGATCGTGATAATACCAATAAAGAGATTTTAATTTATATACTTTCTATTGAATAAAAGTAATTTCAGATATAAGTAAGCCTTGTAAAAGGATTACCAAACTCCTAGGTTTAGGGAAGAAGGGAAAGAAGAGCATTTAACTAATAGGGAAATGAATTATGTACTTGGGATGACTTATCTCTAATCCATTTAAACAGTTTTAAAATTTGGTAGGGAAAATGGCCTAAATTACATATAATGATGCATAAAAATTGCAAGGACAAGTCAGGCACAGTGGCTCTTGCTTGTAAACCTAGCGCTTTGGAAGGCTGAGGCAGGAGGATCACTTGAGCTCAAGAGTTTGAGACTAGCCTGGGGAACATAGTGAGCCCTTGTCTCTACAAAAAATTTAAAAGTTCACTGGGCATGGTTGCACATGCCTGTAGTCCCAGTGACTCCAGAGGCTGAAGTGGGAGGATTGCTTGATCCCAGGAGGTAGAGGCTGAAGTGAGTCATGATTGCATCACAGCACTCCAACCTGGGTGACAGAGAAAGACACTGTTTCAAAAAAATTAAAATTAAAAAAAAATTCTAGGAGATATTGTGGTACGTGGGAAATAATGCAAGATGAGAGGCAGAAGACTTAAATCAGAGTTCTACGTTTGTAACTTACTAGCTATGTGACTCTGTACAAGTCAGTTATCTTGCTAGACTCTCCTGTTCCTTTATTTATGAGGCAACAACAAGAAGACATAGCTTGCATAGTTGTAAATATGAAGTGAGATAACTCAACCTGGGCTCTCCAGGAAGCACAACCTGAGTGCAAGCTTGTTATCGGCATTTGTGATCCTGGAAAAAGGTAGGAATGAGGGACAGGGAAACCAGGCCAAGAAGGAGAGGGAGCCAAAGAGTTGCCAGTAGACCACGGTTATAAGTGCCACCTTGCCAATCACTAAGAGATTGAGAACTGTCACATGAAATGTCAATCAGGATCACCCATCTA
Organism: Chlorocebus sabaeus; assembly: GCF_047675955.1. Classification (NCBI taxonomy): domain Eukaryota; kingdom Metazoa; phylum Chordata; class Mammalia; order Primates; family Cercopithecidae; genus Chlorocebus; species Chlorocebus sabaeus. The sequence goes on along the minus strand of NC_132913.1, from coordinate 100,240,017 downwards.
GAGGAAGAATAAGAGAATTTATTAACTCTATTTCCTTCCCCTGTTGATCACCTATGCAGTGTGTTATGGCTGAATTGTTTCTGCCCCAGTCCCTGATTTATATGTTGAAGTCTTAACTTTCAATACATCAGAATGTAACTCTATAGGGTAACTGTATTGGATATAAGGCCTTTAAAGTGGTGATTAAGGTAACATGAGGCCCTTAGGATAAACCCTAATCTAATCTGACTGGTGTTCTGATCTAAGAAGAGGAAATGTGGACATGTAGAGGGACACCATGGGGTTTGTATGCAAGAGGGGAAGACCATGCAGCCATCTGAAAACTAAGGAGAGAAGCCTCAGAAGAAACCAAACCTGCTGACACCTTAATCTTGAACTTCTCGCCTCCAAAACTGTGAGAAAATACATTTCTGTTAGTGAAGCCACCCAGCCTGTGGTCTTTTGTTACGGCAGCCTTAACAAACTGATAGAGGGTGTTAACTTTCCCACACTCTGGGTGCTACATGTATAAATAGAGAGTAGATTTCATTCCTAGTCCTAAGCTGAGGTGCCAACAGAATAGCCCCAAGTGGGAAATGAGAGGTAGACTCTTGGGATGAAGTGCTGTCATGCTCTACCTGAGCCCTCACACATCAGGTGGTCAAGTTGGTGTCTGCAACAGGACAGATGCAGCTAAGAAAACCTGAAAAGGTGCACACAAGGTAGTAATACAATATACAACTGTATTTTTAAATGGCAAGTTTGTTAATAATAATCAAAACTACCTTTTAGTACTTTATGGATTTATGTAGAATTCCTTAGGAATGCGTATGGCGTATGAACTCAGTTACATCACTCAATTTCGTTTTAAATCATGTTCATGTACAACTTTCTGAAACCAGAGAATTGTACCAAATAGCCACATATTTATTTCAAAGAGCAAGCAAAATGTGAGAGTCTTTGTAAAAGAGTAAACAAACTATATACCTAAAAAGATAAAGCACTAGACAAAATATAGCATTGCTTTCATTGTTTTTGTATATGTGCCTGCTTCCCTTGAAATCCATAGCACCAGGATTTGGCCTTCAAATTCCGTGTACCATGGTCTATTGCAAAGAATCCTGAATTGGACACACTAGAAAGATGAGTGATTTTCTTGGTCACAGAAGGCGTGCATATGGTTATAAGTTTGGTTACATGAGACCACAAAAGCTTTCTGTTATATTTGTGTAGATGTCGGGAAATATCTCCATATTTCAGGGGTAGTTAAAGGGTTTGTGGATTGGTGAAGTGAGAAGGAGTGAGAGGAAATGTGGTTTCTGTGGGTGCAGAAATGGAGTCAGGAGTCCTGAGTGCTATGACATGAACAAGTACGGAGGGATGTGCCCACACAGAAATATCGGCAACTGAAAACTTACCCGTGACGAATTTCACATTTCAACAAACTCAACATCTGACATGCTTCTTATGTACGTTCTAGTCTAAGAAGAAAACAGGCTGAAATCGCTCCACAAAGATGGCACTCAGTAGGAAGTCAAACTGGTTTTCATACAGATATAAAAATGTTGCTTTCTGAGAAGCCTGATCAATGTTAGTGAGATGAAATGTGAACACTAAAATTGCAGGCTTTGCATAAGTCATCGTTTAATAACTACCTTATTTACCTAATAGTTGAACATGGGAAAACAAGAGGAGACATATGTACTTGCTCACCCACTGTTTAGCTTTGTGTTCATCTCTGGCTGGATGCCATTTCCAGGTGTTTGGCATTGAGCCAAAGACTAAAATTTAAACATTTGCTACAGCTCTGGGTGAGACACAGGGGTGATGTAGGAAAGCTTGTTCAATTCTTGGCCCCGACACTACTATTAGTGCCTCACTTTTCAGGGCTGTCAAGTATACCCACCCATTTAAAGGAAAGTAGAATAAGATAGAAATGTGATTAGAAAAAAATCTATTAATCACCATATATCAAAGCAAAGTCTCCCTCATAGTACATTATTTACTTAAAAACTTTAAGTACATTTTCATTTCTTTGGAAAAAGCATGTAGGATGAGTAATGCTTTTATTCTTTTCAGGGGTTGGTCCAAAGCATATTCTAACAGTGCTCATAGATATGTGACATTGTGAAAATAAAATTTGGAAAAGCAAAAGCCAGAGATTCAGACATCAAAAAATATATAGGAGTTTGCCTATAGATGAATTCATCAAGTTGTATAATTTAATTCCCAGTTTTACAGGTGTGAAAACTCTATTTTGGTAGTACTACGGAGGGGACTAGATTGGTGCCGCCATCAAAGGCACAATAGAATGATATCTAATGTAAGTTAGAAGGAATCTGGATTAATTTATCACTAACATGGAGAGGTCTGCTTGATTTGCTAACCATATATTATAGGACAATAGGGCCTTAGCAAGTGCTTATCTTCTGGATAAGTATACTTCATGGCTTTGAATGTTTGTGTTGTGTATTGAGGAAAAACAAAGAAAGGTTGAGAAATGACATAAACATAACATTAAAGAAAAGTGAAAATAGTTCAAAAGTAAAGGATCAGTGGATTTCTAATCATGGCTGACCATTCCTTCATTTTTATTATCAGAGAGTACAGATCTTTGTCAATCAGATAAGCGAAGCCATACTGATTGGCCTCTCTCCACTACTACAGAGACCCCAGGGACAGACCTGATATGGTTTTCTATGCTAACATTTTATAAAAAAGCTTTAAGAGCTCAGCAATAGCCATCAGGTGTATTGGTCATGGGTGGAATGGTCAGAGAAGCATTTGCCCAAGTATAGCTAACTTTTATTGCATCAGAGATGAAGCCTGGGTACTGCCTACTTACTCTTTTTAATTTCCAATGTTTTCAAAATGCCCAATGTCTAGGATTCAAAGAAAGGAAAAGGGTACAGGAAGATATGCATGTTTAACATTTTGATACCTGTATCACAATTAATGGTGGCTCTGCTTTAAGATCCTCAATATGGACTGTGCTTACTTTGGTCTCACACACATTAGAAAGGAAAATTGAAGGGCTGAGAGACAAATCCTTTCTGTGGATTTATGGCCTAAAATTATAACCAGAGTACCCCCTTTCCCTGTCTTGAGACACCTGGAAAGCAGGAATTTGCAATCATGAAGGTTTCTCGAAGAGCAAGGATTTAAGGCAAGGGGAGATGGTTCACCTTGACACAGGTGATGTTTTATCTCAGCCATGGGGAAACCTGATAACGCACTTGACCCAATATGCCCATATAGTGAACAGAATTCCCATCCCTAAATTCATCTCTCAAGCCCTATACAGTCACTTTTTTTACTTTCTTGATTACTATCTTACCCTACTATAATCTCACCTTCCTTTCTTTTTCACACACACAGCCCTCTTCTGTAGCTTTGTTAAAATAATTGATTGTCTCTAGTTAAACCCTTTCTTTTGTTTTTTGGCATGAGCAAATTCTACTATTGAATATCGCTATTCTACAGGTTGTCCATAAAAGTCTGGAATCATTGTCAAAGAGTATGTTGGCTATATTTTCAAATAATATATGAAATATGTTTTCCTTCAACCTCCTGACACATTTTCAGATGAAATGTTTTAAAATTTAAAGTATATACCTAAATACTTAGGCATTTGTTTTTAAAATACAGTAAGCACAGTACTTTCCTTAGGTTTCTAGACTTTTTGGACTCTCAGTTCTATATTCATTGTACTTTCCCAGAGTAAAAGTTAAACCCATTGCTTGATATATCAACAGATCATACCCAACAAAATGTAGAACATATTATTTTGAAAATATAATTACCGAACAATTTAAACATAGATTTATCCATGTTTCCCAACTTTTTAGATACCTCGTGATTGTTTTAGACAAACACTCAGGGTCACACTGTTTGAAGCTTCAAATAGAACCAGACCTAATGGTATTTACTGTCACTTAATCTTTGCTACTGACTGATTTATTACTGAGGCTCTGTCTTTTTTATTTTTTCCATGTCACATAGTCAGATTTTTGAGATAGGAATTTCAGAATTCTATTTCCTGAATAAATAATGAATGCTCACAAAGAATTCCAAATGTTCTGTCCTTAACTTTGTATAGTTTGCTCCAGAACAATTATTGTAGCACCTAAATCAGCAGGAACTGTTCATTAGAGATGTGAACTCTGGAAAACAAATCCACCATGCCTCACTTGGCAAGGCTGTTGTCAGCCCTGCATGCAGCTTGTGCCTATAATAAATAAAGAAGTAAGCAATAATAATGGCACAAATTAAATTTATGCCCCACAAAGTTAAAAATATTGCCAACGTTACTCAAAACATCTGGGTGCAGAGAAAGACTTACTTTGACAAGAGAAATTAATAATAATAATCAGAAGAAGAAAAAATAATAATAAGGGGAACAGATAGTGTGTAGCATTGAGAACCAATCCAAAAGCATTTTAACACCTCAGCTGAATTCATACTTGCAGCTTCTCTCGTGTGATATTAAGTCTTAACCAGAGTCTGGCTAGGTCTGTAGGCCTCTAGGGCAAGCCTTGGAGCTTCAGTGACTTGTGCAGGGACAACATGTGGTTGAAAGCCATGGTAATCTCTGTCTGGGCATCAGGGTCAGACAGTCTCCTGAAGCTGGTGAGCTGCTTCTGTTTGAAATCTCGTTTCTGAATGTTCTTGAGCCTGTGATGCTTACCTTCTGAAACCTGAATCTAGGGTCTGACAAGTCCTAACATACCATAGCTCCTGATACCTACAAAGTCTTTACTCAGTCTAGCCTATTGATTCCCTGAACTTGTTGCCTGAGGCAGAGAGGGAGCTAATTAAAAGAAAACGGAGCTTTGAAAATCTCTCAGAATCTTTCTGAGATGCTGCCACAAACCTCGGGAATTTGAATCACTGCCCTACCTAGGAGCTGACAACAAATCTTTCTCCATGCTGCTGAACTAGGAGTGAGATGCCTTTAAAATGGGAAAAGAAAACAAAATTACAAACCTCCCTGTTCCCATCTTATTTTCTCTCTAAGATTTTAAATGAAGTAAAAGATATTTTAGAGTAAAAGAAAAAGGTATGTGCATGCATGTATGTGGGGTGTGTGTGTGTATTTTGCATCACCATGGCATGTATTTCCTGGGTATTTATAAATATCAGTTAAATTTTAAAAACATTCTTTCTGTGCTATAAGGGTGGTTTATTTCATTGTATAGATAGGAAAAATGAAACAGAGAGAAGTTAGGTAATTTTTCTTAAGTAATCTGAGTCAGCCAGAAAGACAGTTGGATGAGATTACAACTCATAGTTGCTGACACTGAAATACATGTGGAAACCACTAGACCACATCATTTTCTTTCGTTATCTTTCTTTTTTGAATTGACTATAACAAAACAGCACTTCTGTGCTTACAAAATCCTTTACTGTTGTTTTTTCTGAAGTAGTTGCTAGGTAGACAGAAAAAATAAATCATAAAATTATCACTTACCACCAGCCACGATGACCCATCTTTTCCTTTTTGAATACATCATGACCATCAGAGACGGGGGAAAATATCTAAAGTAACAATGAGACCCTAATATTCATGGGTTACACTTATGGCCATGTTCAGATTGTATCACTTCCAAAAAGTTGCAAAGGCATTTTGCCAGGATGGCTCCTTCTTCCTAGGCAAGGGCCAGAACGATGAAAATAGACCATAAGGCTATCATTAGATGAAAACAATAGACTGAGACTCACCGTTCAGAAATCCTGAACCTGCTTCCCACATCAGATAATTTGCTAGTTGCCCATGGAGATTCATCATCCTACGTTTTGAATAAAATTACAGGTAAAGAAAAATCAGAAGACAGAAGTTTATTCCTGAACAACCAAAACAGGCCTTTTCTAATGACCAAGAATGATTCACATTCAGGATTCAAAATTCAAAATATAGGGTACATGTCTTGGTAGCATAGGGTAGGCCCCTAAAAGTTAACAACTACGGATCAATCCAGGTTCAGACTCTTTTATTCTCATTTTCCCCAGAATTAGAGAGGTGAGAAGCATAAGCTGTTATTCCAGATATAGCAGAAAACCAGAACCACCTGGAGGAAATGGGACTTTCATGTAAGATATACCAGTTATCTACAGCTGTGTAACAAATTATCCCCACACTTGCTTTGTGAAAACAAACAAATTTATTATTTATCATGGTTCCGTGGGTTGGCAGGTTGGTTCATCTGCTGCTTTCCCTTCTTGGCTCATTCAGGCAGCTGCATTCTACTAGCTGGTCAGCTGGACTGTCCAAAGTGGCCTCATTCTCATATCTGGCAGTTGGTGTTGGCTGTCGGCTGGGTCACATCGGATCTCCATGTCTTCTGCTTCTTCAGTAGGGTAGATTGGCTTTCTTACCTGGAAGTTTTAGGGCAATTTCCCAACACGGCAATAGTAGTGCTTAAAAGTTCCAAACAGAAACTCTAAATAGTGTTTTTTAAGGAGTCACTTTTAATTAGTACATGACAAAAGAGAGGAAAGTATGATGACAATTTTTAAAAAGTACAATTAATAAAGCTGTTGTTTTTAGGGCTACAACTTGTCTCAGTGCTTTTGGGAGAGACTAATTCTGTGGTGATTGAGGTTTTACATTTCTACGCAGTTTCCATTTAAAGAATGCTTGAGAAAAACGTGTGAAGATCTATAATTTTGGTTTTAGAAATTTCATTGTTGAATTCCAGTTATTGGACTAATGTCATTAGAGAACTTTCAATGTGATCCTTCTGTTTGAATGATTCAATTCATATCTGTATCAATTTCTTTTTCTAAATCTTGGATTTATGCAACCTAAACACACTGCTGGAAGGAATAAAAATGGTGGTGAGACAAGGAATACAACCTAATACAATGGTTTTGTCAGGGAAAAAAAATAGAGGTTGTTTCTGTAAGAGTTCCCATGTGTCCACGGTTAGATACATTATTATCTGGGAAAGAGAATGATGGGCATGGGGGTTGGGGTGTCGGATAACATGGAGAATTGGAAAAAATAGTGCTTGTTTCCAGATCAAACTTCAGGGGTTAGCCTTAGTGAAATGTTGTTTAGTTTTTCTTTATGGGGCAGACAGGCTCTTGTGAAATGAATGAGAATTTAGAACTTTGTTATGCCTTCTTATGGCTTTAAAACTTCCTTTTCTCCAGCATCTCTCCACCTGTGCCCATGGAAGTCTAAGTGGCAATATTATGACCTTCCAGTATGTGTTATCCAGACCAGCAGTCCCCAACCTTTTTGACACCAGGGACTGGTTTCGTTCAATTTTTCCATGGCCAGGGTTGGAGGATGGTTTCAGGATGAAATTATTCCACTTCAGATCATCAGGCACTAGTTAGATTCGCATAAGGAACATAAAACCTAGATCCCTCATGTGCACAGTTCACAACAGGGTTTTCACTCCTATGAGAATCTAATACCACTGCTGATCTGACAGGAGGCAGAGCTCACATGATAATGCTTGCTTGTCTACCACTCACCTCCTGATGTGTGGCCCAGTTCCTAACAGGCCACTGACCAGTACCGGCACCATGACCCATGGGTTGTGGACCCCGATCTAGATCATAAAGCTCAGGAATGGTCTCAGCTGAGGTATAATGTTGGCAGTAAGAAAGTTTGTGCGTGTGTTCTAACTGTTATCGTGCTAGCCAGCCTAATGTCTTCTTCAGCTGAATAATTGTTTGTTATCTAGTTGGAGGAGATACAAAATAAAGTGTTAAAGATAAAAGTTTTCATGCTCTTTCATTTCATTTAGTTTCCTACCTCTGGAAGGGAAAAGAAAGTTTAAATTTTAAGGGATTTGATGTCATTAAATAAAGACATGATGTACAAATCGGCATATGCTATCACAATATGGTGCTGGAGGAGTCATGGAATCGGAATATATTAGAATTTTTAAAAAATCTCAACTACATTCCAGTACAGATAACCACTGCTTGGGTGGATGGTTTAACTTCTAGTGGTATAATGTTCACTATTGTGAGACAGCTAGTTTCACTGTTGGATAGCATAAATTGTCAAAACTAATTTTTATATTGAATCAAAATATGCTAACACTTTCATTCGTTGGACCTGCTTTGGCCTAGTGGGTTGAATAAAACAGTTGTATTATAATGATCATCTGTGCAGCACATATTGTTTTAAATGTTTTACATATGATAATTTATTTAACCCTCACAACCCTGTAAACTAGATACTTTTATTAAACCCACTTTACAGATGTGAAAACTGAGGCATTGAAATACTACTTTGAGTTTCCCAAGGTTGTGTAGCTATTAAAAAGCAGGATTGGTATTTGAACCCAGGCAGCTAGGTCCCAAGGCCTTTGCTATTAACAAGTACAGATACATGTCAAACTGCTAACAACTGCCAACAGCAATATTTAGTAATTGATATAAGAAAGTATACACATCAGCAGCTGTTGCAACCAATAAGCATTTTTTTACATTCCCAAGCATCTAATTCTGGAAACTCAGAAAGCAATTAGCCATAATTCACTGAGAAAAGCACCGAAGTTTTTAATGCTTATTCCTGTAGGTAGTCCTTGAATACTTGAGACAAATGCCCTGTGTTCCTTAAGATTTATTTCCAGGCTCAACATCACTAGTTCTTAATAATGCTAATATGTCATGTTCATCTTCAGCCAGAAAATACTTGTTGAGCACATAACTTTCCCCCAGACACTGTGCTAGGCACTGTATAAAAATAAAACACCTACAGATTCATTTCTTGAGCAGCTTATGGGTTTGGGGGGAAAGAAAAATAAGTTTCAATTTTTTTTAATGTTAAAAAGAATTATAATAGAATTAGGCTGAAGGTTCTTTGGGAACAGAGACACCTCTAAATATTACTGAGGCATTAAGGAAGGATTTCCAGAGATGGTTATACTTTAATTGAGACTTGAAGGATTGGCAAGAATAAGATAGGAGGGAAATACTAAACAGCAGAAGAAACAAATGGGCAAAGCCTTGGCACTATGACAATATGATTTGTGCAGAGAACTGCAGTTTAATAAATAAAATAAAATGTACAACTAGGGAGATGGCTGGAGATGAGAGGCCAACTGGGTTTTCTATTCTAGATTGAGATGGAAGGAAGCCATTGTGATAAGTTTAGTTTGCAAGTGATTTCATTCAACAAGTATTTGTTGCGTTTATACTATATTTAAGCTGTGCTAGACATTTGGTATTTGTTGTGAGCAGGATAGAAATCATCCCTGTCTTCTTAATACTTTTAGTCAATTGGAAAATGACAAGCGATAACAATAAATGTGGTGCTATGACAAGGGACATATAGAAAGCTGTAAGAGTACATATTTCCAGAATCTAATTTGTTCTGGGATAAGGATCCCTCTCCCTAAGTGAGTGAAAGTAATTAATTTGGAAGGTGATTGGGGAAGAGTGGGAAAAAAAGATTAAGGAAATAGGAAGCCCAATATGGAATGCATTAATGACCAGGTCACGTATTGGAACAATGGGGGATCAGTCCTACTATGGAACTCTGGAAGACTGTGTAGAGTATGCCTCAGAACTTTTATATCTGAGGAGTGAAGAAGCCAGGATATTTATCTCTCAGATCCAAACTATAATTGATTGAAGGTTATTCTTAAAGATGTCAAGTCCCCAACATTTCCAGATTTGCCAGCATGTAAGTTGAGTGTAGGTTTGCAAACTCCTATAGCCAGAGAAAGCTCTCATGCAGAGTCATGGTGCTTGCAGTAAAATGTATTCAGGAATAGCGTCCCATATTGAGTCTTTTGTTTTATCAGTGGATAGGTTGTTGGTCACAATCTAAAAAAATATAGTGGGATTTATAATGAGATGAGCTATTATCTCTGTTGCTCTATCTGGTTCCAAGGCCAAATTTGAAATATATCATTTGCGCTTTCTACCAATCATTCTGGATTTCCCTCACCTTGTCAGTACTTTCATTGATCTAAATTGTTTGCCTGGTGAGATTGCTCAGAACATCTTCTTTTCATCCCTGAGTGGTCTGAACTTTTAGTTCTCCCTTCACAGGAAGCTGATGACAGGGTGCACTGTTCAGTTTGCCCTTGCCATCATCTTTCGTGGCCACCCATGAGTTGGGCTGAGTGCAAGAGCAGTCACCTGATTAATGGCTTGCCCCAACATATAGAGCAAACTTATCAGGATATAAGGAATGTACCATGGGTCTATATGTGTGACCTGAAGAAGAAAGATTGATGACTTGGGGATCTGGGCCACCTCTTCACATTAACTTATCTGATCTGGACTTTTTAGAACACAATCCCCATTTCCACTGTACTCTGAATTTTTACTGTTTTAGGGTAAACAGCGAAGGATCTGAAGATGGCTAATTCCTGATGGGCATTTTCAGTTTTCTTGTCATTTGATATATCATGGCCTTGCATTTAGCATCTACCAGGGCCCATACCACTAGTTTCTACTGGTAGCTTGCCAGAACTTCTCTTTTATTTATTTTCTTCTGCACATGAGATGACCTTGCTCAGAAATCTTAGATTCTGCCAAACATTTTAATCTGCCTTATATATCTCTACCAAAATGAAATCTGATGGGTCAGATGGCCAAATGGCAGATCTTTAATCTGCTACAGAGTCCTCTCTTTACCTAGTCTCTAAAAAATTTGAGAGTGTCAGTATTACCCCCTAAATGTGTAAAAGCAGTAGTTCCAAGTATAGTATATGCTATATCTAAAATATAAGGAGGTCTATTAAGGGCTATTCTTTTTTTTCTTAGTGGCAGAAGGGGCAAGGTTTGTGAATTTGTCCCGTAACTTTGAGGGTATATTCAAGCATTCCTCCAGGCAATAAACCTCTAAAACTACCAATATGTCAGGATTTTGATTTATTTTGGGGGTTATTTGTCACCAATGTACATATGGATATTACTAGTGGCACATGTATTTGCATTTCTTGCTCTCCAGCAATATCAATACGATGCAGAAGCTTGATGTTTGTGAAAATTTTAAGATTATCCAGAACTATATTATAACAGAGAGCAGAAGAATTACCTTAGCTAGAAGCAAAACTGTAAATATGTACTGATGTTCCCCCCAGGTAAAAGCAAACTGCTTTTAATCCCTCTTTTTCTGAGGGAGATGGAAAAAAATGCCATCTCTAGATGAGTAATCTCATATTAAGTTGTAGAGCCCATGCTCATCTGTTCTAGTTAAGATACTTCATCTGACTAAATGTCTGCAATTCAGTCTTTTACCTTCAGACCTTCTTATATCCATCTGGTTGTGTAGGTTAATGCCAGTGAATTAAATGGAGATAAGGTGGGCACCATTATGTCTGCTTTGTTTAATCTTTGAGAGTCCTACAATTCTTTGCTATTCTGTCTGAAATGTAATATTGCTTTTAATTTACTATCTTGACCTGGGGGATGAATCGTTTCAAGGGTTTTCACTAGGCCTTTATTATCCAAAATGGCTCTAACTCCATATGTCAGGGAACCATTGTGAGGATTCTTCCAGCAAGCAAATATATCCAAAAAGATTATACACACATGATTCTAGTAAATGATCACAGGGTCAGTGGACTCTCAGTGAGATAGACTTTGACCAGGACTCTATTTGTTGCCTGACCTCTGTATGCTTTCACTTTAACAGTGGACCATTGAGACACATTGGGTCCTATATTAGTCTATTTTCATGCTGCTAATAAAGACATACTCAAGAATGGGTAATTTATAAAGGAAAGGGGTTTAATTCAGCATGACTGGGAAGGCCTCAGGAAACTTACAATCATGGTGGGAAGGGAAGCAAACATGTCCTTCTTCACATGGCAGCATCAAGGAGAAGTGCCAAGCAAAAAGGGAAAATCCCGTTATAAAACTGTCAGATCTCATGAGAACTCACTATCACCAGAACAGCATGAGGGTAACCACCCCCATGATTCAGTTATTTCCCACTGGGTTCCTCCCATGAAACATGGGGATTATGGGAACTACAATTCAAGATGAGATTCGGGTGGGGACACAGACAAACTATGTCAGGTTACCTCATATCAGTATCAGTTTAGACCTTGTATTCAGTGGCTTTCATAGAATTTAAGTATTTTCCCTTCCCAAACATATAGAGACTTTGGTAAATGGCCTTAGATCATTGTGAGAAAGAATTAGGGTGATGGCTATTGTATATATTTGCTGTGACCTTATGGAGTCCTTCTTCAAGGCAGCAATCATGTCATTCATTTAAGGAGTCCTGTGTCTGAAAACTGACTCAATCATAGGAACTGCATGAGAGATTATAATCTTCCGTTGCAGTAATTGATATTAGCTTTTCCCTTACCAGTTCTAGATCTTTTTGTTGTTGTTGTGATCATGTCACATACTCTTTGGCTAACCATTAATATCCTCCCTAGAAACATCAATAATCTATTTGCAATTACCTCAAATATCTGTAGGTCAAGCCCCATGGTTGTTGATATGATTCAACTCTGTGTCCCCACCCAAATCTCATCTTGTAGCACCCATAATTCCCACATGTTGTCAGAGGGGCCCAGTGGGAGATAATTGAATTATGGGAGTGGGTCTTTTCTGTGCTGTTCTCATGATAGTGAATACACCTCACGACATCTGATGGCTTTAAAAATGGGAGTTTACCTGCACAAACTCTCTCTTTGCCTGCCACCATCCGTGTAAGATGTAACTTGCTCCTCCTTGCCTTACCCCATGATTGTGAGGCTTTCCCAGCCATGTGGAACTGTGAGTTTTCCATTAAACAACTTTCCTTTGTAAATTGCCTGGTCCTGGATATGTCTTTATCAACAACATGAAAACAGCCTTGATGTTATTCACTGTAACTGTCAACATCTGACTTGCTATTACAGAATCCTAATGTCTCCATAGACACTCAGTCCAGCTCCATTGAAATATCTCCTTCCTTCATAAACACTGCACTATAGAGAACAGCCATCCATGAGCTTTTCAATAATGCTGGTGCTCCATTCACTACTGCACTTCCGATTCACTACTGTTTCAATGAAAAGAGTGTCTTCTTCTCTACTTCTACCCTCAGTGGGGAACACAGAAAACTGCTGGGCTTTCTCAGGTTATGTAGTAAATTCATCCCAGCATAGCCACATCTTTAAGACCTTTTACATCCTCTTCAGTACTTTATCAAGGCTGTTTTAGCAACTCTACTTCATTTAATATAGGCCATTGTTATTTCTTTGATTCAAACTGACATTGTGGTGTAATATCTACACCGTCTCCAGGCACTCTTATCAGGATATTAAACTAGAGGCACAGAAGAGATCTCTATCATTCAGCTTATCCTTCCCCCAATCCCCATCATTACCCTAAATATCAATCCCCAGGTATGTTCTCCTAGTTCTTGCTTTAGCCAGGTCCTCCCATTCTTTCAGTGAATACTTGCTTTGCTCCTGTGGTAGGAACAGTACTTCCCTGCTCTGATGATACTGAGATACGACCCTAATTGCTTGTCCAGAAACAGTGAGTTGAGGCAAATACAGCTCCTGAGAAATGAGCATTCTCTTGCAAATCCTTTGTCTTATGGCAGGGGAGAGATTTTCCATAGACTTCAGGCAATAGGAGCCTGCCCTCCTATAACAAGTGAAGTCACTTTTGCCATCCCACAGCATTCTGGATGTTCAAAATTCTCAAACATATTTACTCAGATGTCTGCATCCTACATCATAGAATCTAATTCCTTTCCTGACAGAGACTTTTAATTCAGTCTCCTTTGTAAGTCTTTCACCCCTCCAATCAAATTTTGGGGCTGATTTAGAGCAATGTGTACTCCCTGGCAACAAGTGATAAAGATTTTGTTTAAATGTTGCCATGACGACATTCTTGCTGTCACCCTGAGCCCTGTTGACAATTGTTGACCTAAGAGTGTCATTTTCTTCCTTCAGAGGTTTTATGGCTGTTAACCATACCCAACCAATTTCACAGACTTTAAGATCATGTGTTGCCTTCTTACTTCTACCTGATCCCAGTTCATCAAAGATGAAATCTAAGAATTTGCTTAGTAATAGTGATGCTATCACCTACAGCATGCTACAACTTACCACCAGCCCACATGTTACCAGCAATGGGACCTTGTTACTATCTGACTGGTGAATAATCAATTCAAAAATACAGTCCGAAGTTTTGCTTTTTATTTAGCACTAATTGTCTTAAGTTAAGTTTAGTTCTTTCAAAATCAGAACTTGAGATAAAAGATCTGAGTGAAAGCAGTTTGAGAGGTGGGTCTGAAAAAGCTTTTGTAGGTAAGGGAGGAAGAAAGAAGATAACAAAGTCAACACAGGGTGCATTAACAGAACAAATCACAACTTAGGAAACTAGTGCCTAATCCCACCAGAGACCTCTGAAAGACTATGCAGAGCATTCTTCAAAATTGTTCCCCTCAAAGTGTGAGGAAACTAGAAGTTTATTTACAAATTCCCATTCATAGTTTGTCAATTGCTGCTCCTGGGTATGCTAACCCCCAACCATGTCTGGCCTGCTCTACATGCTAGCCAGGCATACTCTTGTAACTGGAGAAGGTGATTGGGCATAGTCACAGGTGTCTACAGTATGAATATGTCAGCCTGTACAGAAATGGTGAAAACTGACCAGATATGGAAGAGGAACGAGCATCTGCTATAATGCATCAAGTATTAGTAGCAGTATGGGGAATTACACAAGGCCAGTTATAAACTATTTTAAAAATGGATACTTTTTAATGTTTTTTAAGAATGTAAGTGTTTTCTTCTCCTTCTTCTGGAATCAAGTATATTGCAACTAGGACAAAGAAAAGAGACAGACATTCTTAAAATAACAAAAGATAATGAAAGCCCATAGCACTGTGAAAATTCTGATCATCTTGCAGGTACCATTCAAGGAGAATTGGCCAGTGTGAGATTGCCTTTCCCTGTATCTCTTCTCCATCTGCATCTAGAAAAAACTTAACAGAACTGACAACTAACATGATAAGAGGTATGACCCTGAGAATGAGGAAAAAGGGGCAAAAAAATACTCGTTAAGGGAAAAGAGGACACAATGTTCAAGAGCTAAACATTCCTGAGGCTGGCTATTTTGGCGGTGAAGTTAGTAGAATGGAATAAAGGGACTGCTCTTGAATTTCCGTACCTCCCTTGTGGACCTTCTAATGCTTTTGAGTAACTACAACTTTAGCCTGAAGTAAAATATTGTTTTATAAAGGCTCCTAGATCCTTTTGTGTTCTTGACCCAGAAAAATAAGAGCTTTGGGGATCATGAAGTCTACTCCTCCTTCCCACCCCCATTTTATTTCATGTTAGGGAAGTAGTACTGAGGTTACCAAGGTATTCTAACAGGAGACATGAACAGATTTGCATGTCTGGAAAATGACTTCTTGCTACTTGCTACCATACCTTGTGAAACTATGTTAAATAAAGAAAGAAAAAATGGAGAAAGGGAAATTCATCAGAAGGTTGTCACTATAGATCAGGCAAGGAAGTATAATGGTTTGATTTAGGATGGTGGCATGAGGACAAAAGGAAGGGTGGAGTTTTGAGATATATTTAGGAGGTGGTGACTCAATGATTGATTTAATTTGAAGCAAATAGGAGGAAATAATGGCTCCTTTGGCAACGGGGTAGATACTAGTGCTATTTCATGAGATATTATGTAATTTGAGGAAGAGAAGGATAATTGGAGATAGATGCATATAATGAATTTAGTTTTGAGTTTGAAGTGTTTAGGACACATTCAAATGGAGATGTCTAGTAGGAGTTAGATGTGGAGCTCAAGATATGAGTTTGGCTGGAAACAGAGTTTTGGTAGCAATTGTAAGATAGAAAGTACTTGGAGTCATGTAAGAGCACAAGATGGCTTGGAAGTAAAATGTAGTGGGAGGAGTAGGAGACCTAACTTGGAAGTTACTAGGGATTAGGTCAAGCAATGAGCAACCAATATTTGCATGTTTTGTTTATGAAACACTACAAGAAATAAATATTATTTGGTAAAGAATTTAGAATTTCCAAATATTTTGTTGTGGAAAGAGATATTCAGAGATCGCAGCTGAAGGCGCCAAGAAGGGATTTCAAATGTGGCCATTTGGATGAAGGAAAAAGGGATTGAGGTAAGAATCCATACTCTGGTGATAGCTGGGTGGGCTAAGAACTAACTAAAGTAACAACTGGTGGGTGGCAAAGCATTCCCCTTAATCTGAAGGTGGCAGCTCAGTGGAAATTCTGTGTTGGTAACTGCAGGAGGATTGGCGACCATCTCTGAGTAGAGTAATGGGCCTGACACTGTGGCCTGGGGCAGTATGAGGATTGAGAAGTGTAGGAATATTGTATACATGAGGATAGGATCCTACCTGTCTTCTGATGAGATTTGCATTTTATAAAGATTACTCTGAAAGGTGCAGATGATAGATTCTGGAGGTGCAGCCTGGCCCCAGGGGGACAATTTAAAAGGCTACTGCAAATGCCCAACAGAAAAATAATGGGTCCTTGAATTAAGGCAGTGGCAGAGGAGTGAAGAGGAATCTGCACACATGAGAGATACTCATATAAGGGAATCTCTAGGACAAGCTGGCTGATGAGATGCAGAGGATGAAGGGCAGTGGTGGCAAGGGACGAGTGTAGGATGGCTTACTATTTTTGACTTGCTGACCAAGTAGAGGGTGGTGTGTCAACATCTGGGGTAAGTCATGAAGCAAGAGGAGAAGATTTTGGAAGGAAGGGGAGCAGAATAAAGATTCTCTTTAAAGTTGTTGATTTTGAGATGCCTTTTGGAAATCCTGCCAACAATGCCAAGTAGTCATTTGGCTCCAGAGATCTAGTATTATAGCTAAAGACGTGGGTTTGAGTTAATGGATGTATGAATCATTAGAACATTGATGTCTACTAAACAATGGGTATGGAAAGGACATTGGGAAAGACTAAGTATATGAGAAGAGGAGTGGTTGAAGATGGAACACTGGGTCACATCAGCATCATGGGGACAGATGGAGGAGGCAATGAAGGCTAGAGAGATCAGAGCAAAAGGTAAAAGGAAAATCAAGAGAGTAATGTCACAGATGAAATGCAAGACAGTTTCAAGAAGGGAAGAGTTGTGTAGATTCTCAAATACTGCCAAAAAAAAAAAAAAAATCAGGAAATCGCTCATTGGATTTGATAACATGAAGCTCAGTCATGACCTGAAGCAGAACAAATTTTGAGGAGAACTGCAACACGATTAAAAATGCGTGGATAGAAAACTGACAGGAGGACCATATCATGCTCAGAAATCGATTCCAGATGGATTAAGGGATTAAATGTGAAATCTTAGAAACTTGTAGAAAAAAAAATATAGGAGACTATCTCAGGTCTTTTGGGTAATGAAGGACTCCTTTAAAAAAGAAACGAATAGTGTTAACATAGAACAAAAGGCTTAAATTTAACTACATTGGATTGAAAAGCTTCTGTTCATCAAAAGGTACATAAATAAAAGTTTCCAAGTAACTAAGACAAAATTTACAACACATTTAACTAATAAAAGATTAGTTTCATAAACACACACACACACACACACATTTTTAAAACCCTTATAAATCAATAAGAAAAACAAGTAACAAAATAGAAAAATAAACAAATAACATGAATACACATAAAACCAAATGAGAAATAAGTGGGGAAGAAAAGATGCTTAATCTCTTTACTAATCAGAAAAATGTAGATTAAAAGCATAATTGCATATAATTTTATAGCGACAAAAATCAAGAAATCTGACTATATCAAGCGTAGAGAAAGATGAGGAACTATGTTAAAGTTTATACACTGCTGGGGGTTGGTAAATTTGTGCAATAACCTCAGAAGGCAATTTGACATTTCCTTGAAAAGTTGGCCATTTGCATTTCTTTCTTTTCTTTTTTGTTCTTTCTCCTTCCTTCCTTCCTTCCTTCCTTCCTTCCTTCCTTCCTTCCTTCCTTCCTTCCTTCCTTCCTTCCTCTTCCTTCTCTTCCTTTCCTTCTTTCTTTCTTTCTTTCTTTCTTCTTTCTTTCTTTCTTTCTTTCTCTTTCTTTCTTTTCTTTCTTTCTTTCTTTCTTTCTTTCTTTCTTTCTCTTTCTTTCTTTCTCTTCTTTCTTTCTTTCTTTCTCTCTCTTTCTTTCTTTCTTTCTTTCTTTCTTTCTTTTCTTTTCTTTCTTTACTTTT